>NC_048574.1:24247675-24465175 GCF_013265735.2 Oncorhynchus mykiss
GTCCTTTAGGATCCCTTGGAGAAATATGCATCTTGCCTTCGTATTTAGGCCGAATAGCTTTTCCATATCGAATATTCTCCCTGTGATGGAGCTTGCAGTGCTGCCACATACAGTGGTTCGTCCTTTAAAAGTTGCAGCATACTGCAGCACAGCTTGCGTGGTGCCACAGAATTCTTTGGCACGTTATTTAATGCCAACCACTGGTACCATTAATGCTAGTTGGTGCTAGTTTGACCACCAGAGGGCATCTTTGGGAAGCATTTGATAGCTTTCAATAGTGGCTGTACTAGAGAATTGAAAACATTGTTTTGTGAAAACATAGTATATGGGATTGATTTTAAGAAATGTTGCTTAATTTATTTGATTAATATTATGGTGTTTCTATTCCAAGAAAAAAGAAAAACCCTTTGGGTTTCCATTAGGATGGAACGGAAAATATGTAGCTGTACAACGTGACGGTCGAGATTAAGCTACAGTCTTGGGATATTAAGCTAAATAATCCCCGTGCCGTACAGGCACGAGGGAGACCGGGGATCAATTCCCCGACGGGGAGGAAGGAGTAGGCTGTTCTTGTAAATAAGAATTTGTTCTTAACTGATTCCGTATGTGATATTTCATAGTTGTGATGTATTCACTATTATTCTACAATGTAGAAAATAGTAAAAATAAAGAAAAACCCTGGAATGAGTAGGTGTGTCCAAACTTTTGAAGCTATAAAAACATTTTGGCTAGAGAAATAGACAATACTACAATGGAACAAATACATTGAGGTTTTACCCATGGTCAAGGTTTTACCCATGGTCGTGGAGCAAGGTGGAAGTGCAACTAAAATGTAGTTTAAATAACTATCTGCAATTTGAATGTATTTTTTCAAGTTATTTTATTAACTGTTTCTCAAACTAGACACACTAAAGTACTTGTCCTCTTTCTCAGTTGTGCACCGGGGCCTCCCACTCCTTTTAATTCTGGAGAGAGACAGTTTGCGCTGTTCTGTGAAGGGAGTAGTACACAGCATTGTACGAGATCTTCAGATTCTTGGAAATTTCTCGCATGGAATAGCCTTAATTTCTCAGAACAAGAATAGACTGATGAGTTTCAGAAGAAAGTCTTTGTTTCTGGCCATTTTGAGCATATAATCGAAATCACAAATGCTGATGCTCCAGATACTCAACTTGTCTAAAGACTGTCAGTTTTATTGCTTCTTTAATCAGCACAACGATTTTTAGCCGCGCTAACATAATTGCAAAAGGGTTTTCTAATGATCAATTAGCCTTTTAAAATAATGGATTAGCTAACACAGGAGTGATGGCTGCTGATAATGGGCCTCTGTACGCCAATGTACAGTTGAAGTCGCATTGGCCAAATACA
Source organism: Oncorhynchus mykiss (assembly GCF_013265735.2). Taxonomy (NCBI): domain Eukaryota; kingdom Metazoa; phylum Chordata; class Actinopteri; order Salmoniformes; family Salmonidae; genus Oncorhynchus; species Oncorhynchus mykiss. Next base: position 24,249,044 of record NC_048574.1, read on the forward strand.
TTTAAACTCAGTTTTTCACATTTCTTGACATTTAATCCTAGTAAAAATTCCCTGTCTTAGGTCAGTTAGGATTACCAATTTATTTATATAGGATTGAGGTCAGGGCTTTGTGATGGCCACTCCAATTCCTTTACTTTGTTGTCCTTAAGCCATTTTGCTACAACTTTGGAAATATACTTGGGGTCATTGTTAATTTGGAAGACCCATTTGCGATCAAGCTTTAACTTCCTGACTGATGTCTTGAGATGTCGCTACAATATTTTGACATACATTTCCTCCCTCATGATGCCACCTATTTTGTGAAGTGCACCAGTCCCTCCTGCAGCAAAGCACCCCCACAACATGATGCTGCCATCCCGTGCTTCACCGTTGGGATGGTGTTCTTCGGCTTGCAAGCATCCCCCTTTTTCTTCCAAAAATAAAGATGGTCATTATGGCCAAACAGTTCTATTTTTGTTTCATCAGAACAGAGGGCATTTCTCCAAAAAGCAGGATCTTTGTCCCCATGTGCAGTTGCAAACCAGAGTCTGGCTTTTTTATGGCGGTTTTGGAGCAGTGGCTTCTTCCTTGCTGAGCGGCTTTTCAGGTTATGTCGATATAGGACTCGTTTTACTGTGGATATAGATAATTCTGTACCGGTTTCCTCCAGCATCATCACAAGGTCCTTTGCTGTTGTTCTAGAATTGATTTGCACTTTTCATACCAAAGAAATTGCTCATCTCTAGGAGACAGAACGCGTCTCCTTCCTGAGCGATATGATGGCTGTGTGGTCCCATGGTGTTTATACTTGCGTACTATTGTTTGTACAGATGAACGTGGTACCTTCAGGCATTTGGTAATTGCTCCCAAGGATGAACCAGACTTGTGGAGGTCTACAATTTTTTTTCTTAGGTCTTGGCTGGTTTCTTTTGATTTGACCATGATGTCAAGCAAAGAGGCACTGAGTTTGAAGGTAGGCCTTGAAATACATCCACAGGTACACCTCCAATTGACTAAAATGATGTCAATTAGCCTATCAGAAGATTCTAAAGCCATGACATAATTTTCTGGAATTTTCCAAGCTGTTTTAAGACACAGTCATCTTAGCGTATGTAAACTTCTGACCCACTGGAATTGTGATACAGTGAGTTATAAGTGAAATAATCTGTCTGTAAACAATTGTTGGAAAAATTACTTGTGTCATGCACAAACTACATGTCCTAACCGACTTCCCAAAACTATAGTTTGTTAACAAGACATTTGTTGAGTGGTTGAAAAACAAGTTTTAATGACTCAAACCTAAGTGTATGTAAACTTACGACTTCAAGTGTAGATATTCCATAAAAAAATTTGCCATTTACAACACTAAGAATGTCTACACTGTATTTCTGATCAATTTGATGTTATTTTAAAGGACAAAAAAACATGCTTTTCTTTCAAAAACAAGGACATTTCTAAGTGACCCAAAGCTTTTGAACGGTAGTGTGTGTCTTTAGCAGGGATATAAAAAAAGGCACTGAATCCGCTAGCCTGATCTCCTCTGGCAGACCACTGCAAAGTCTAGGAGCCCCTAATGGTAAATGCCCTGTCCCCTTTCATTCTCAACCTAAACTTTGAAGATCACTAAATATGTCAACAGCGTAGCTCACCCCAGCCGCTCTGCTGTACGACCTTTCCGGTCAACACACAGCAATCTGTAGGCCGTCCATCCGTCCAAATTACAGACCTGGCAGATGCTGTGTTGCTCTGTCTGAGTGATGGACAGGGCTGGGTGTGGCGCCACGTTGGTTGGGCGGGCATGTACCGTTTTTACGAGTGAGAACTTTGTTTCAGGGTTGGGCTGTGTTAGTTTCTCAACTGCACTATTCCAAAGGTTATTGTAACCACTTTGCCCAGAACTTGTGGTTGGTGGATTCAAATTAAACCGTTACATGGAGTGCAGAGGGTCAGTACTGACAAAAGACACTACAGTACATCCCTTATATTCCTCCCACTGCAGTGTAGTATCTCCTGTCATTGTCATCTTGATAATGCTATCATGAAACTAGAGGTTTAGTGTTTTGAATGCTACAGTACCATCGTCTGTCTCAGAGTCGTACTGTCTTAGACTCCTTAGACACAAACACTAAACATTCCGGTGACTTCCTGATATTGCCACTTGGGGAAATTAAGAGCAGCTGTATCGTACGAGGGAGACGGCCATTATCATTATGCTAACAGAATTATTTGCTTAGCTTTATTATTGGTGTCCTCCAGCAGCTCTTAAGCCTCGGCCCTCCATCTGCCCAAGGGGGGAAGAAGCAATAGCGCAGTAGGGAAAATCTCTTTGCCTTGCCCAGCCAGCCATCTATATTATTACTGAGCTTATTTAATATCCCTGGACATGTTTTTTCTTTTTTTTTCCTATGGCAGAATGAAGTCTATTAGGACAGTCTGTGCACTCAATGATTTTAACATCGATTGCTTTTGCCTGCCCCGGCAGCATGGCGAGGCATGGAGAAGCGATGTGTCTGATGAGAGCATGTGAGGCAGACCATGGAATGAGAACGGTTATAATTTGGTCTGTTGGCTGGCTCACCTTGGAGAAGAATTTCAAGATTGATAGTCACATTATTTTTTAGTATTTGCTAAAATGTCAAATCCAATTGACCCTTCGCTAAGCCCCATAAGCTAACGTATGGAATTGTTTTAAGAAGGTCATACCAAGGATCATTTAGCTATTTGATTTAGAATTTTAGGACCCCGTAACGTATAAAAAAATATTCAAAAATGTATTGATGAAACCTTGAATTTGGTTAAACAGATACATGTACAGTGCCTTGTGAAAGTATACGGCCCCCTTGAACTTTGCGACCTTTTGCCTCATTTCAGGCTTCAAACATAAAGATATAAAACTGTATTTTTTTGTGACGAATCAACAACAAGTGAGACACAATCATGAAGTGGAACGACATTTATTGGATATTTCAAACTTTTTTAACAAATCAAAAACTGAAAAATTGGGCGTGCAAAATTATTCAGCCCCTTCACTCTCAGTGCAGCAAACTCTCTCCAGAAGTTCAGTGAGGATCTCTGAATGATCCAATGTTGACCTAAATGACTAATGATGATAAATACAATCCACCTGTGTGTAATCAAGTCTCCGTATAAATGCACCTACACTGTGATAGTCTCAAAGGTCCGTTAAAAGAGCAGAGAGCATCATGAAGAACAAGGAACACACCAGGCAGGTCCGAGATACTGTTGTGAAGAAGTGTAAAGCCGAATTTGGATACAAAAATATTTCCCAAGCTTTAAACATCCCAAGGAGCACTGTGCAAGCGATAATATTGAAATGGAAGGAGTATCAGACCACTGCAAATCTACCAAGACCTGGCCGTCCCTCTAAACTTTCAGCTCATACAAGGAGAAGACTGATCAGAGATGCAGCCAAGAGGCCCATGATCACTCTGGATGAACTGCAGAGATCTACAGCTGAGGTGGGAGACTCTGTCCATAGGACAACAATCAGTCGTATATTGCACAAATCTGGCCTTTATGGAAGAGTGGCAAGAAGAAAGCCATTTCTTAAAGATATCCATAAAAAGTGTTGTTTAAAGTTTGCCACAAGCCACTTGGGAGACACACCAAACATGTGGAAGAAGGTGCTCTGGTCAGATGAAACCAAAATTGAACTTTTTGGCAACAATGCAAAACGTTATGTTTGGCGTAAAAGCAACACAGCTGAACACACCATCCCCACTGTCAAACATGGTGGTGGCAGCATCATGGTTTGGGCCTGCTTTTCTTCAGCAGGGACAGGGAAGATGGTTAAAATTGATGGGAAGATGGATGGAGCCAAATACAGGACCATTCTGGAAGAAAACCTGATGGAGTCTGCAAAAGACCTGAGACTGGGACGGAGATTTGTCTTCCAACAAGACAATGATCCAAAACATAAAGCAAAATCTACAATGGAATGGTTCAAAAATAAACATATCCAGGTGTTAGAATGGCCAAGTCAAAGTCCAGACCTGAATCCAATCGAGAATCTGTGGAAAGAACTGAAAACTGCTGTTCACAAATGCTCTCCATCCAACCTCACTGAGCTCGAGCTGTTTTGCAAGCAGGAATGTGAAAAAATGTCAGTCTCTCGATGTGCAAAACTGATAGAGACATACCCCAAGCGACTTACAGCTGTAATCGCAGCAAAAGGTGGCGCTACAAAGTATTAACTTAAGGGGGCTGAATAATTTTGCACGCCCAATTTTTCCGTTTTTGATTTGTTAAAAAAGTTTGAAATATCCAATAAATGTCGTTCCACTTCATGATTGTGTCCCACTTGTTGTTGATTCTTCACAAAAAAATACAGTTTTATATCTTTATGTTTGAAGCCTGAAATGTGGCAAAAGGTCGCAAAGTTCAAGGGGGCCGAATTCTTTCGCAAGGCACTGTAGTTCACCCACAAAAAAATGTAAAGGAAGTTTCGGTCCTATATCTGAGAGAAACAGTGCATTTGGAAAGTATTCAGACCCCTTGACTTTTTCCATTAGAGGATGCGGCCAGTTGAGCCAATGCAACAAAAAAAAGATATCTCTATCTTAAACTAGAGTTGCTAATTAGATTTCCTCGGGGCCAACATACATTGACTAAGGGGGTTGATATAACTTGTTTATTTTTTTAAATGTTTGTTAGCTAGCTAAGTTAGCTATGAATACAACTCTCATCTGCTGTCGACATCAGGATACGATTTGAAACCTAGTTAGCTCCAAAAGTGGTTATTAACTTAAGCTGCATGCTGACAGTGCATTTAGAGCCATCCAGTATAACTAGCCTCACTACAACCTTCATTTTACCAGGTTCCCGTGAAGTAATTCATTGTAATGACAGTCCACCACATACCCCAAGACTATCCTGAGTTAATTTGAATGTGTATTAAAAACACGGTTTGAAACACGGAATTTCACCAGTGGTTAGAAGGAGGAATTGAGCTTCCTGGGAAAATGTTGTCTGAGGTTGCAACCAATGATACACTGCTCAAAAAAATAAAGGGAACACTTAAACAACACAATGTAACTCAGTCAATCACACTTCTGTGAAATCAAACTGTCCACTTAGGAAGCAACACTGATTGACACGTTGTTGTGCAAATGGGATAGACAACAGGTGGAAATTATAGGCAATTAGCAAGACACAGGAGTGGTTCTGCAGGTGGTGACCACAGACCACTTCTCAGTTCCTATGCTTCCTGGCTGATGTTTTGGTCACTTTTGAATGCTGGCGGTGCTTTCACTCTAGTGGTAGCATGAGGCAGAGTCTACAACCCACAAAATTGGCTCAGGTAGTGCAGCTCATCCAGGATGGCACATCAATGTGAGCTGTGGCAAGAAGGTTTGCTGTGTCTGTCAGCGTAGTGTCCAGAGCATGGAGACGCTACCAGGAGACAGGCCAGTACATCAGGAGACGTGGAGGAGGCCGTAGGAGGGCAACAACCCAGCAGCAGGACCGCTACCTCCGCCTTTGTGCAAGGAGGAGCAGGAGGAGCACTGCCAGAGACCTGCAAAATGACCTCCAGCAGGCCACAAATGTGCATGTGTCTGCTCAAACGGTCAGGAACAGACTCCATGAGGGTGGTATGAGGGCCCGACGTCCACAGGTGGGGGTTGTGCTTACAGCCCAACACCGTGCAGGACATTTGGCATTTGCCAGAGAACACCAAGATTGGCAAATTCGCCACTGGCACCCTGTGCTCTTCACAGATGAAAGCAGGTTCACACTGAGCACATGTGACAGACGTGACAGAGTCTGGAGACGCTGTGGAGAACGTTCTGCTGCCTGCAACATTCTCCAGCATGACCGGTTTGGCGGTGGGTCAGTCATGGTGTAGGGTGGCATTTCTTTGGCGGGCCGCACAGCCCTCCATGTGCTCGCCAGAGGTAGCCTGACTGCCATTAGGTACCGAGATGAGGTCCTCAGACCCCTTGTGAGACCATATGCTGGTGCGGTTGGCCCTGGGTTCCTCCTAATGCAAGACAATGCTAGACCTCATGTGGCTGGAGTGTGTCAGCAGTTCCTGCAAGAGGAAGGCATTGATGCTATGGACTGGCCCGCCCGTTTTCCAGACCTGAATCCAATTGAGTACTTCTGGGACATCATGTCTTGCTCCATCCACCAACGCCACGTTGCACCACAGACTGTCCAGGAGTTGGCGTCCAGGTCTGGGAGGAGATCCCTCAGGAGACCATCCGCCACCTCATCAGGAGCATGCCCAAGCATTGTAGGGAGGTCATACAGGCACGTGTAGGCCACACACACTACTGAGCCTCATTTTGACTTGTTTTAAGGACATAACATCAATGTTGGATCAGCCTGTAGTGTGGTTTTCCACTTTAATTTTGAGTGTGACTACAAATCCAGACCGCCATGGGTTGATACATTTGATTTCCATTGATCATTTTTGTGTGATTTTGTTGTCAGCACATTCAACTATGTAAAGAAAAAAGTATTTAATAAGAATAATTCATTCATTCAGATCTAGGATGTGATATTTTAGTGTTCCCTTTATTTTTTTGAACAGTGTATATACAGTGGGGCAAAAAAGTATTTAGTCAGCCACCAATTGTGCAAGTTCTCCAACTTAAAAAGATGAGAGAGGCTGTAATTCATCATAGGTACACTTCAACTATGACAGACAAAATGAGAGAAAAAAAATCCAGAAAATCACATTGTAGGATTTTTAATGAATTTATTTGCAAAATATGGTGGACAATAAGTATTTGGTCAATAAAAAAATGTTTATCTCAATACTTTGTTATATACCCTTTGTTGGCAATGACAGAGGTCAAACGTTTTCTGTAAGTCTTCATAAGGTTTTCACACACTGTTGCTGGTATTTTGGCCCATTCCTCCATGCAGATCTCCTCTAGAGCAGTGATGTTTTGGGGCTGTTGCTGGGCAACACAGACTTTCAACTCCCTCCAAAGATTTTCTATGGGGTTGAGATCTGGAGACTGGCTAGGCCACTCCAGGACCTTGAAATGCTTCTTACGAAGCCACTCCTTCGTTGCCCGGGCGGTGTGTTTGGGATCATTGTCATGCTGAAAGACCCAGGCACGTTTCATCTTCAATGCCCTTGCTGATGGAAGGAGGTTTTCACTCAAAATCTCACGATACATGGCCCCATTCATTCTTTCCTTTACACGGATCAGTCGTCCTGGTCCCTTTGCAGAAAAACAGCCCCAAAGCATGATGTTTCCACCCCCATGCTTCACAGTAGGTATGGTGTTCTTTGGATGCAACTCAGCATTCTTTGTCCTCCAAACACGACGAGTTGAGTTTTTACCAAAAAGTTATATTTTGGTTTCATCGGACCATATGACATTCTTCCAATCTTCTTCTGGATCATCCAAATGCTCTCTAGCAAACTTCAGACGGGCCTGGACATGTACTGGCTTAAGCAGGGGGACACGTCTGGCACTGCAGGATTTGAGTCCCTGGCGGCGTAGTGTGTTACTGATGGTAGGCTTTGTTACTTTGGTCCCAGCTCTCTGCAGGTCATTCACTAGGTCCCCCCGTGTGGTTCTGGGATTTTTGCTCACCGTTCTTGTGATCATTTTGACCCCACGGGGTGAGATCTTGCGTGGAGCCCCAGATCGAGGGAGATTATCAGTGGTCTTGTATGTCTTCCATTTCCTAATAATTGCTCCCACAGTTGATTTCTTCAAACCAAGCTGCTTACCTATTGCAGATTCAGTCTTCCCAGCCTGGTGCAGGTCTACAATTTTGTTTCTGGTGTCCTTTGACAGTTCTTTGGTCTTGGCCATAGTGGAGTTTGGAGTGTGACTGTTTGAGGTTGTGGACAGGTGTCTTTTATACTGATAACAAGTTCAAACAGGTGCCATTAATACAGGTAACGAGTGGAGGACAGAGGAGCCTCTTAAAGAAGAAGTTACAGGTCTGTTAGAGCCAGAATTCCTGCTTGTTTGTAGGTGACCAAATACTTATTTTCCACCATAATTTGCAAATAATTCATTAAATATCCTACAATGTGATTTCTGCATTTTTTTTCTCATTTTGTCTGTCATAGTTGAAGTGTACCTATGATGAAAATTACAGGCCACTCTCATCTTTTTAAGTGGGAGAACTTGCACAATTGGTGGCTGACTAAATACTTTTTTGCCCCACTGTATATAAACCCTGGATGACTGACAGGGGGTGCTGTATTGAAGCCAACGCACAGCCATCTTGCTGATACTCCTCCATTATAAAAATGATTTTGGAAGCTATAGAAATGCATTTATTAATGTCTGCATTAGTTTATGACACATTTATTCTATTACAGATGCCTTAATGCATACATTTAAATTATATGATGTGAGCCAAACATAAAAATGACAAAAATATATTAAAACATTAAAAGTACTAAGCATACTGTTCCCACTACAAAAAGAAAACATACTTAAATACATGCAATTTTGTCCTTGAAACATTTAATTGAAATACTGCAGAATTCCATTAATTCCTATGGAGGACTGCTCCAACTGGATGGAGGACTGTGCCAATATGGCCGACCGGTGGCTTTAAAGCCTCTCAATGTCCAATTCATAGCATCTGCAATCCAGGGTGTATATGGGGTGGCAGGTAGCCTAGTGGTTAAAGCATTGGACTAGTAACTGAAAGGTTGCAAGCTCGAATCCCTGAGCTGAGGTAAAAATCTGCCATTCTGTCCCTGAACAAGGCAGTCATTGAAAATAAGAATTTGTTCTTAACTGACTTGCCTCGATAAATAAAGGTAAAAATAAATATATATACATAATAGGTTGCTACCAAGGATGCGGGCTTAGCGAAGGGTCAATTGCTGCCATATTGGGGGTCCATGTGAAATTGTGGACATGTCTAATCGTATCCGCTCTGCCTCTTCCATATGTATTCAGCGCAATGTGAAAAAAGCAATTGGATAGGCAGCCTAACCAGGCTCTGCTCAACCAATTGGAGGGGAAGCCCAACCAACCTCGAGCCCTATCTGCTACTGTCATGGGAGAGTGACTAAATGTCATGTCTAGGCAGATTTGGAAAGGTCAGATGGAGCATCCTTTTTTAATTCCTGGACGGAAGCTTTTTACAGAACGGACAAAGCTCCAAGAGTGACTACAAGCACGGCTTAGGTTAACCATGCTACAGCAACACACTACCAATGAGCCATATGTCAAGGTTTGAAAGGAAAGGCAACATTTTGGAGAAAATATCCTTACCCTTTTGCATAGATAATGGGATCTGAAGCCTAGGTCTTCAGCCAAAAGGCCAAGTCAAGCACCCATTGTATCATAATACCACTACTGCATATTAAACATAGGGCAAATATAAAAATGGTGTATTTTAGCTCCTAATGCAGAGGCAGCTCAAATGCAGGCTGAAGGCCTTGGTCTGTTGTCTGAGTATGGACAAAGGCCTCTGGGATCTTTGTTCAAGGAAAAAGGGGCAAACTTGTGTGTAAAAAATGATGGATAGACTTAAAGTTAAGTCAACATTTGAAGAACAAAATCTAAACAATGTCCCTCACTCAGTAGAATAAGTGTATCTCACATGTCCAGCCCCTTGCCCTGCATAAGTCATTTGTATATAGTTTGCGAGGCACATTACTGTGAAAATAGACAAGATGGCATTTAATCTTATTTTCTAGGTTTGAGTCCCTCAGGAAAGACATTATTAGTGGACAAAGACACTTGGGAGTATCATTTCTCTCAAGTGTTTGCCCATACTCACAATGCACCACCAGGTACGTCAGGGCTTGGAAGTCTTTGACGGCTGGGTGGTCCACGATGCACACCACGGGCACGCCGTCGTCCTCCTTAGTGACAATGAACCTCAGCTGGCTGGTCACAGTAAACATGTGGTCATATGTCTCCTCCACCTTGGATATGCCTGGGAGGGATGACAAAAACAGCCACGTTTAAAACCCTCAAGGTTCTGGGGGGGTTCTACTAAGCCAGGAATCATCAACTAGATTCAGCCGCGGGACGATTTTTTGTTGAGGGTATGGTCGGGGGGGGAAATAATAAAACATGATAATTTCGCCTCCCGAGTGGCATCGCAGTGCTAGAGGTGTCACTACACACCCGGGTTCGATTCCAGGTTCATATCTCTAGCTTAAACTGATGGATTTTGATGCCGATTGTTGTATTATGTTAATTCGATTTCCTCGGGTCCACATACATCGACTCTTGGGGTTAAATAGAACTTGTTTATTTTCATGAAATGTAGCTAACGTTCACCTACTCTGCGTCTCACAAAGTCACGGAGGTTGGGACCAAAAATCTCAATTTGGATTCATCAATCCAAATGACAGATTTCCACCGGTCTAATGTCCATTGCTCGTGTTTCTTGGCCCAAGTAAGTCTCTTCTTATTATTGGTGTCCTTTAGTAGTGGTTTCTTTGCAGCAATTCAACCATGAAGGCCTGATTCACAGTCTCCTCTGAACAGTTGACGTTGAGATGTGTCTGTTACTTGAACTCTCTGAAGCATTTATTTGAGCTGCAAATTCTAAGGCTGGTAATTCTAATGAACTTATCCTCTGCAGCAGAGGTAACTCTGGGTCTTCCTTTCCTGTGGTGGTCCTCATGAGAGCCTTTTTTGCATTTTTGCGACTGCACGCTTTTGTGTTTTTTTTGCGACTGCACTTTAAGAAACTTTCAAGTCTTAAAGTAATAATAGACTGTTGTTTCTCTTTGCTTATTTGTGCTGTTCTTGCCATAATATGGACAAGGTATTTTACCAAATAGGGCTATACCACCCCTACCTTGTCACAACACAACCGATTGGCTCAAACTCATTAAGGAAAGAAATTCCACAAATGAACTTTTAACAAGGCACACCTGTTAATTTAAATGCATTCCAGGTGACTACCTCATGAATCTGGTTGAGAGAATGCCAAGCATGTGCAAAGCTGTCATCAATGCAAAGGGTGGCTACTTTGAAGAATCTCAAATATAAAATATATTTTGATCTGTTTAACACTTTTTTCATTACTACATGATTCCATATGTGTTATTTCATAGTTTTGATCTCTTTACTATTATTCTACAATGTAGAAAAACTCTGAAATTAGTAGGTGTGTCCAAACTTTTGACTGGTACTGGGAAACTAGTCAGGATCGAGGCAAAGATGAACGGAGCAAAGTACAGTGAAATCCTTGATGAAAACCTGCTCCAGAGCGCTCAGGACCTCAGACTGGGTCGAAGTTTCATCTTCCAAAAGGACAATGACCCTAAACACACCGCCAAGACAACACATTAGTGGCTTCGGGACAAGTCTCTGAATGTCCTTGAGTGGCCCAGCCAGAGCCCTGACTTGAACCCGATCGAACATCTCTGGAGACCTGAAAATAGCTATGCAACGACACTCCCCATCCAACCTGACAGCTTGAGAGGCTCTGAAGAGAAGAATGGGAGAAACTCCACAAATACAGGTGTGCCAAGCTTGTAGCGTCATACCCAAGAAGACTTGATGCTGTAATCGCTGCCAAAGGTGCTTCAACACTGAGTAAAGGGCCTGAATACTTATATCAAATTTACATATTTCAGTTTTTTAAATTTGTAATAAATTAGCAACATTCAAAAAAAACGTTTTGCTTTTATCATTATGGGGTATTGTGTCTAGATTGATGAGGGGGAAAAAACAATTTAATATATTTTACAATAAGGCTATAACGCAACAAAATGTGAAAAAAGTAAAGGGTTTTGAATACTTTCCGAATGCACTGTACTACCCGGCTACCTTCAGACTAGTCTTGTAAGGCTTGTGGGCATCCTAAATGTATGTGTTTGTGAGAGACTAACCTTCCATAGAGGGGTCATATTAATGTGTAGACCAAACTGTTCGGACACTACAGACAGAAGTTGGCAGATCGGCTGTTCTGACTTCAGACGAGACATGTGACGCTTGTGGGGGTCGTGTTCATGAGAGTCTCATCTTTCCATATAGGGGTCATAATAGTTTGTGGGCCAAACAGTTTGGACACTACATACGTTTTCGGGATGTCCTATGGTCTGACAAACACCGCTCTAGCTCTGCCACCTTTCAGCGCAGATGCGGAAGGGCGACATTGGTGGATGCAGTGAACTGAGACACAGCCCATGCAAAATATTTAAAATTTAAATTGACGGATTTTGATGGGGATTGTTGTATTATGCTAATTAGACGTTGTGTGTGTATCATGTTTTCCAATAGGGAAGAAAAACAGCCATGTTTCAACACAAGACCGTAGGAACCTATTGTAAAGCAGTCTTCATCTTTAGACCGCAAGTCATACATGTAACTGGCCTGTACATAAAATGGTCTTTGGTACTTTTCGTGGAATTCAGTACACCTGAAATATAAATAACTGAAAACCAATAAGCTCCTATAAAAAGCTGGTGTTGTGTAACTATGTGTTCCCACATTGAGTTGGGAGTGGAATACGTTTATTTTGTAACGAAATTGTGACAAAGGGCTACTGTTGTGCTCAAGGCTACGGGGGAAGAGTAGTAATAACTCAGCATAAGGGAGAGAGGCGGCCATTGTGCGTCTCTGAATGGAGTGGCTCTGTGAGTGACCTTGTACAGTACAAGTAGGGGAGAGAGAACGGAACATCCTAGAAATTGGTCAATATAAGGTGAATCAGCTGGAAATTTCTTGCTGTCAAGGGCTGTTGTACTCGTGAGTCACTCAATGGCTGCTGGGGTAGTTGTTGAAGGGACAGTTTATTTGTGTTTTATAAAGGGATTTTGATCCAAAGTAACCCCTGCCAACAGTACACAGCAAGGTGTGAAGTAAGCCTATACACGTACTTTGTTCTGATAACTGGGGTGTTACTACACAACACAGACAACACTCTCCACATGCTGAATAGGCCAACTTCCTTTCTCCATTGTCCCATTTTGTAATAATATTTGTTATCAAGAGTGTCATGTCAATAAAGCAAATAGAATTTCATTGGATTGAGACGGGGAGGTTGATCAGGGAGAAAGAGCGGGAGAGGGAGAGAGAAAGAACAAGGGGAGGGGAGGAGAGAGGTAGAGGGGAAGAGAAAGGGAGAGGTAGAGACAGACAGGCAGAGGGAGAGGGGGGTGAGGGATAATGCACCTGACAGAGGATTTATTTTCATATACAGTGCCTTCAAAAAGTATTCACACCCCTTGAATTTTTCCACATGTTGTGTTTTACAGTCTAAATTTAAAATGGATTACATTCAGATTTTTGTCACTGGCCTACACACAATACTCCATAATGTAGTGGAATTATGTTTTTTGATAAAAAATTCAAAATAATTAAATGTCTCGAGTCAATAAGTATTCAACCCCTTTGTTATGACAAGCCTACATGAGTTCAGGAGTACAACTTGCTTAACAAGTCACATATTAAGTTGCATGGACTCACTGTGTGTGCAATAACAGTGTTTCACATTATTTCTGAATGACTACCTCATCTCTGCACCCTACACATGCAATTATCTGTACGGTCCCTCAGTCGAGCATTGAATTTCAAACACAGATTCAACCAAAGACCAGAGAGGTTTTCCAATGCCACGCAAAGAAGGGCACCTATTGGTAGATGGGTAACATTTTTAAAAAGCAGATATTGAATATCCCTTTGAGCATGGTGAAGTTATAAATTACTCATTGGATGGAGTACACCCAGTCACTACAAAAATAAAGGTGTCCCTCCTAACTCAGTCGCCGGAGAGGAAGGAAACCACTCAGGGATTTCACCATGAGGCCAATGGTGACTTTAAAACAGTTACAGAGTTTAATGGCTGTGATAGGAGAAAACTGAGGATGGATCAACAACATGGTAGTTACTCCACAATACTAACCTAATTGACAGTGAAAATAAGGAAGCCTGTACAGCAGTCACCAACCAGTCAATCGCAATCAACTGGTTGATCTCCAAGGCATTCCTAGTGATCAACAAACATTTCTGTAAATAGCCTTGCGTTCCTATTATTAATATTTTTTTAAATCCCGCACTGTTGGCGGTAGGTGCATTTGATTCAGCAACCTTAGCACCGGGAAGGCAAAGTGTTCCCATTTTTTTACAATTTCATGTGTCTGAAGGTAGAACTCAACCTACCCGGCAGGCCCAGAGCAAATCAAGTGCACCTTTAGGCTTACCACTGGCCAATCAGATAGCTCAGATGACCATGTCTGCACAGTTTCCTTGAGCCATAGATTGTAAAAAGAAGCTGAGAAGTTGATACTGTGATATTTCAAATTTTTTAAAACCATGACTAGAGAGATTTGATGAATACAGTAAAGAGCTGCTGTTTTTATGAGTAAGTTCATGTTTAAGTTGATATTCAGCACTGTCAACACTAAGCCATAAAATGTGTGTCCTCCCTCCTTACACTTACACTACAACCAGCACTGCAGCTGCATTGAAGGAGTACAGCAAAGTGTTCCAATAAGCTTGCGTTCTTATTATTAGAGTCTTGTTTCTTTTTAATATCTGGGAATATTTCACTTTCTCAGGTCATAGGAGTAACAACATAATTTGGTGCATGAGGCAGAAATAATGCAGTGCGACTTGAGTTTCGCCATCAGCTGGAAGACTGTGTCCCCGTTTCTCAATGGAGGGAGGGAGAGAGGAGGGACGCTGAGTCGGGTTAGAGGCAGCCTCACAGCTGCTCCCTCCCCCCCTCAGACTGACCATCAGATGCAGGCCATCAGCCCAGTAGAAAAAGAAAAGCTAACTGTTATGCTCACTCAGCTGTGCCTCAAGTAATACAACAAATTATATATCACCAATGTGATCATATACCACATTTTAAATATAATTTCAAAATGGTCTGAGAAGAACAACATTGGCAGGGCAATTCAGGCATAGAAATATGCAATGAAATGTGTTGGTCCTATAGCCTGCTGCACAAACCTCATTGCTATGGAACTGTTTTTAATTGGAAAATGTTGCATAGGCTTACCTTTAAGTCCTGCTTAAGAAAAATCTGACTCAGAAAGTGATCTTGACTCAAAAAAGGTTGGTGACCACTGCTGCACAGAATACAAATATTCCAAAACATGCATCCTGTTTGCAACAGAGTAATACTGCAAAAAAATGTGGCAAAGCAATTCACTTTTGTCCTGAATGAATACAAAGTGTTTTGGATTTGCCACAAACACTACAACGATGACCGAGTACCACGCTCCATATTTTCAAACATAGTAGTGGCTGCATCATGTTACAGGCATGCTTGTCAAGGACTGGAGAGTTTTTCAGGATGAAAATGAAATGGAATGGAGGAACGGAATGGAGCTAAGCACAGGCAAAATCCTAGAGGAAAACCTGGTTCAGTCTGCGTTCCACCAGACACTGTGAGATGAATTCACCTTTCATCAGGACAACAACCTAAAACACATGGCCAAATGTACACTGGAGTTGTCACCAAGAAGATAGTGAATGTTCCTGAGCGGTCAAGTTACAGTTATGACTATAATCTGCTTGAAAATCTATTGCAAGACCTGAAAATGGTTGCCTAGCAATGATCAACAACCAATTTGACAGAGCTTGAAGAATCTTTTAAAGAATAATGGGCAAATGTTGCACAATCCAGGTGTGGAAAGCTCTTAGAGACTTACCCAGAAAGACTCACAGCTGTAGTCACTGTCAATTCTAACAGATATTCTCAGTGGGGTTGAATACTTGTCTAATCAAGATACTGTATAATTATGTTTTACATACAGTGGGGCAAAAAAGTATTTAGTCAGCCACCAATTGTGCAAGTTCTCCCACTTAAAAAGACAAGAGAGGCCTGTAATTTTCATCATAGGTACACTTCAACTATGACAGACAAAATGAGAAAAAAAATGCAGAAAATCACATTGTAGGATATTTAATGAATTTATTTGCAAATTATGGTGGAAAATAAGTATTTGGTCAAAAAAAGTTTATCTCAATACTTTGTTATATACCCTTTGTTGGCAATGACAGAGGTCAAACGTTTTCTGTAAGTCTTCACAAGGTTTTCACACACTGTTGCTGGTATTTTGGCCCATTCCTCCATGCAGATCTCCTCTAGAGCAGTGATGTTTTGGGGCTGTTACTGGGCAACACAGACTTTCAACTCTCTCCAAAGATTTTCTATGGGGTTGAGATCTGGAGACTGGCTAGGCCACTCCAGGACCTTGAAATGCTTCTTACGAAGACACTCCTTCGTTGCCCGGGCGGTGTGTTTGGGATCATTGTCATGCTGAAAGACCCAGGCACGTTTCATCTTCAATGCCCTTGCTGATGGAAGGAGGTTTTCACTCAAAATCTCACGATACATGGCCCCATTCATTCTTTCCTTTACACGGATCAGTCGTCCTGGTCCCTTTGCAGAAAAACAGCCCCAAAGCATGATGTTTCCACCCCCATGCTTCACAGTAGGTATGGTGTTCTTTGGATGCAACTCAGCATTCTTTGTCCTCCAAAGACGACGAGTTGAGTTTTTACCAAAAAGTTATATTTTGGTTTCATCTGACCATATGACATTCTCCCAATCTACTTCTGGATCATCCAAATACTCTCTATCAAACTTCAGACGGGCCTGGACATGTACTGGCTTAAGCAGGGGGACACTGCAGGATTTGAGTCCCTGGCGGCGTAGTGTGTTACTGATGGTAGGCTTTGTTACTTTGGTCCCAGCTCTCTGCAGGTCATTCACTAGGTCCCCCGGTGTGGTTCTGGGATTTTTGCTCACCGTTCTTGTGATCATTTTGACCCCACGGGGTGAGATCTTGCGTGGAGCCCCAGATCGAGGGAGATTATCAGTGGTCTTGTATGTCTTCCATTTCCTAATAATTGCTCCCACAGTTGATTTCTTCAAACCAAGCTGCTTACCTATTGCAGATTCAGTCTTCCCAGCCTGGTGCAGGTCTACAATTTTGTTTCTGGTGTCCTTTGACAGCTCTTTGGTCTTGGCCATAGTGGAGTTTGGAGTGTGACTGTTTGAGGTTGTGGTCTTTTATACTGATAACAAGTTCAAACAGGTGCCATTAATACAGGTAACGAGTGGAGGACAGAGGAGACTCTTAAAGAAGAAGTTACAGGTATGCGAGAGCCAGAAATCCTGCTTGTTTGTAGGTGACCAAATACTTATTTTCCACCATAATTTGCAAATAAATTCATTAAAAATCCTACAATGTGGTTTTCTGGATTTTTTTTCTCATTTTGTCTGTCATAGTTGAGGTGTCCCTATGATGAAAATTACAGGCCTCTCTCATCTTTTTAAGTGGGAGAACTTGCACTATTGGTGGCTGTCTAAATACTTTTTTGCCCCACTGTATATATATATATATATATACATAAAAATAACAAAAAAAAAAGGTTCACATTTTTATTCCACTTTGACATGACAGATTATTTTGTGTAGATCGTTGACAAAAAATGACAAATAAATGTTAATCCCACTTTGTAACACATCAAAATGTAGAAAAATGCAAGGGGTGTAAATACTTTCTGAAAGCACTATAGCTTTGTATTATGAGGATGAAATGGCGAACAGCCTTGTGTGCTGTTGTTCCTCAGCTACAGGTATCTGATGGATATTGAGTTGCCGCTTCACATCCCACCCCGTCACCGCAGAGACAGCTGTCTCTGAGGCTGATGGGAAAACGAGTCTTTGTGATGAACAGGGGTGTTACCCCATTTGACAAGCCAAGCGCTGTAGTTTTATTTAAAAGCCAAGCGTTTTAAATAACCAGCTGAGTTAGACCTGAGAAATCAGGTCTAAGGTGAACGTCTGACAAATGATAAAGTGATCAATTTACTACCAGGAGGAAAAGACAGGCAGCAGACACTGGTGTATCTTGACCTAAGGATTTAATTTGATTATCCATACATTTTATTTTATTATTACAGCACAGTAGCTAATTACCAACATGTTGAATATCACTGCGCTGTCAACATTATGCAATAACAAACGTGTTGAGCACTTGCTCAATGGAAGAGAAATATGCAAATACCTTTGAATTGGATGATGCGTACTGAATCTTATTTACTTATGAAGATATCATCTTCCCACGGTGATAGCATCTCCGTTTGATAGCCGCAGTCTCAGATGTGGCGCTCGATATTACTCAAACATTATTTTTGGAGTGCTAGTGAACATATTAATGTTAATGAAAAGCTAATTGCTTTTGTAGTCGAATAGTGAAGCTCGGGGTTCAAAATCAAAGCAGAGAGAGTTGATGCACTGTTAATGGCTGCACTTAGCTATTCCTTCAGATGCAGAGCCATTAACAGTCCCCTCTATTTTACATTTGAAAATAATCGTTAATTGTAATTTCAGCACCATTTAAGAGCACGGGGGTACGTGGGGGGCCTGCGTTTGGGGAGAGTGGACTCGGATGTATCAAAGTGCCATAGACATTCCTTGACTACTTGCCTTCAGCAAGTTCAAATATTATTTTATAAATTTGCCAGTCATTCTGGCAGAGTGTGGCAGGGTAATTGAAATCACCCCGGTAATTTTCTTTAGAAGGCTAATGGCCGTGCTCGGCCGTGTCCGTCACTGCCCCCCCCCCAGTCTCTCTCCCTCTCATCTCGTCTTGTACAGACAGAATAACCTGTGCTGTTGGAACTCCCATTGTTCCTTGACTTTCATTTCACTCGCACACTTAAGTGCTGGAGATATCTGTGAAAGACAGGATATAAAAGAGGGGGAAATATTAACCACAGCACAAAAATAGCAGGATAAGAGAGAGGACAATAAAGAGGCAGAGTGGGGGAAGGGAGAAGGGAGAGAGAGTGCAAGGGTGAGGGGAGAAAGAGAGGGGGGAGAGAGAGACACACAGAGAGGGCAAAAGAAGGGATATAATGATAGTAGGATAACTGGGACTTTGCTTTCGGGGGCCGAAATCTTGGTTTACATTCGCGAGCGAGCAGGGTGGGTGTGTAACCTTTAAATGATATTTAAAACATGCCCGATTATCCCTTAAGGTAATTAGGTTTAATTAGAAATAAATCTGCAAGGCGAGGAGCCGGCCGACGCCGAAAGCAATTTGGAGCAGCCGGCGAGTGGCGTGGACTGCGGTGACGCGCTCTTTCCCTTTTGTGACCTCTCACAATTCGTCATTTCATGATTCCCCAATTCGTCATTCGTATCTCTTTGCCTCCTTCTGAACCGTATTAGAGGTCCAAGGTCCCTCCCCTCAGAGGAGGCAGGGAGAGAGGATGCAAAGAAACCAGGAAATATGGCTTGACAAAGAGCCCCTGTCTCTTTTGTCCTCACGTTTCCTGCTTCTCAACCTCCACATTCTGTCCATTCAGTCAGTCAGTCAAACTCCCACTGAACAATGCGGCGTGCCATATTCATCACGTTGATGTGGCAATTAACGGGGGAAACATGGACTCCACTCCACATCGTTCAAGATGACGCAATACTACTTTCAGTGGTGGTTGGCAATAGAAACCCCTTTTAATTACCAAATGAATAGACCACATTACAATAAAAATAGGCAATGGACAAAATGTTTTACACGGCTAGCAGTTAAGTTCAGATCTGTGAACTCTCCTTCACCCTCTGTTTGTTGTCAAGTAACTTTTCTTGTCAACACAGAGAGTAAGGAAGGCTATCATCCACACATTTAGGCCTAGCCAGTGCTATTTAACAACACTGTAGTAGTTACGCTAATGCAGGGAAGGGGCAGTGAAGTGCCGCAGTGTGTGAAGGCTTTTGTTCCTGCCCGGGACTAAAACACCCAATTCACCTAAACCTGGTCTATATTAATTAATGACAACAATTAGTTGATTATGTGAAACAGGTGTGTTAGCGCTGGGCTGGAACTTAAGCCTGCACACACTGCGCACAGTCATCCAGGACCAGAGTCAGCCTACCCTCTACTGGGTAAAAGTGTTTATTGAGTAGATGAAACCAAGGCCTTTACTCCACATTAGGGCTTTGCACCATTCGTGGTTGGTATGAGGTTGTGGTTATGACGTGAGTGACGGGCTTTGGGCTCTGCTGAGTAAGAGTTGGAACAGCCCGGGGTCATTCCATTGGCCCAATCTATGGGCCCCCTAATCGCGCAGCTCCTTTTGAAGAGAGGCTTGAAAGCTGTCACTCTGCCAAAAGGCTAGGTGACCACTGAGCCAGCCCATCACTCTAATGGAAGTCATTCAGAGCCATGGGAGTGACCTAATTAGGCTGAGGTGTCGTTGACGTGGGGCGAATTATAAAGAGACGAGTGAAGGAAGGAAGAAGAAAGTTAGAAAGAGAGTGTAGAGGCACCAAGAGATGGGTTAAAGAAAACATCTATGAAGATGATGTGAGGGGTTTTATTATTGAATGTATGACTAAATCATTGGGTAGACTCATAGGGAATGGAAAGTTATGCATGAACGTTAATAGACAACTCTACAATTCATACTGAGTAATTCCCTACAATTACCTTAACCATCGCCCTTTTTATCCCTCTTCATCTGAAAAATCTTGTTGAGTCCAACTGAGTTATAATAGAGAGCTAAAGTGTTTTGGACGTGACGGTGTTGACGGGTGTTAACCTACCTTGAAGCTCTTTGTCTCCCTTCATCCATCTGATTGTGGCGGCGGGCTTGCTGCCCATAGCGGTGCAGGTCATCTCTGTCTCGTTGCCCTCAATCACCTGCCCCTCCCGGGACTCGATGATTGGGTTGCCTGGAGGGACTGGCAGGGGGGACAAATAGACATAAGACATAGGCATAAATCACCCTAACAACCAGGAGGTGTCGGGTCAGTCCTCCCTCTTAGATGTCTTAACTGTCCATGTGTGGTGGAAGGGCGTTTCATCAGCAATGTGGTGTTGAGGTAGCATGGTGTGATGCCTCTATTGTCATGGGTGTCAATTATAATATTGGTCCCTCCACATACCAAATAAAATAACTGAATTTTGTTGCAATAGTACTCTATCTGTGAGAGGTTTATGGAAATACTTTGAAATAAATGTAATTGACTACAGTACAGTCATTTTCTTGTAAACAAAAACGTCAGAATGTGCGCAGAGAAGAATGTGCGTGAAAAAGGATTACGTTATATTTAAGTGCGTGTATCTCAAGTCAGAATCGTCCGCTATCAGCTTTGGCGAAAGGCCTTACACTTAAAAAATGTTTTATCATCCACTTTATAATAAAGCCCATACACTGACTATATGCAGTACACTTCAGGTGTTTGAGGATGCTTTTCCAACCTTCTCTCAACTAGACTCTTCCCATAAACGTGCGAGCTGAGACCACTCACCGATTTTGGATTACATACTTCCAGCTCTCGCTTGCTACCTACTGCCACTCAAAACAGTTTGATGTCATTTGCGCTGATCTACTCCTGCCTTGGCCCAGACACGCAGATTCATGCCTGTGCCAGTCTCCCCATCTCCTCCTTGTGAAAATGTACAAATCACAAACACTCCCCACATCCCGCTGTCAAACTTCATTGCCAAAACGGCATCATTATGTCTAAGTACTTACTCTTGCTTCAAGCACGCTCTGTATGTAGTAACGTCTAATACGCACACAATGTAATTTCCCTTAAATCCTGCTAGGACGCACAATAGAAAACGGGCTGGACACTGGGTTTTGATTGGCGTGGATCTTGGTGTTTCGGTATTGACGTCAAATACTGGTGCTCCCAATTTATAAAAGTTAGGAGCACAAACAAAATTTAGGAGCACCAGAAAATATATTTTTTTTATTGATTGAGATATGCAGGGTGACTGACTTTTGTGGTGATGAATCTTGCCCTGGAGGCAGAACTGAGCAATTTCTGCTAGATGGGCCAGCTGCAAAGTAAAAATGTACTATATCATAGAAATAGTTGAAAACAAACATTTGCTTTTTGGTCTTAACTAAAGGTTAGGCATTAGGGTTAGCAGTGTGATTAAGTTTAGCGTTAACTGTAGGGTTAGGTTTATAATCAGATTTTATGACTTTTCGACTGTGCCGGCTAGTGACCACTCTGCGGAGCTCCCTCCAGGGCAAGATTCATGACACATTTTGTTGTGTTACAAGGTGGGATTAAAATGTATTTATTTGTATTTTTTTGTTAACGATCTACACAAAACACTCTAATGTCAAAGTGGAAGAAAAATTCTAACATTTGTAAAGAATTTCAGAAAAATAAAGCAAATATATCTTGATTACATACGTATACACCCCCTGAGTCAATACACGTTAGAATCACCTTTGGCAGTGATTAAAGCTGTGAGTCTTTCTGCAAAGTCTCTAAGAGCTTTGCCAACCTGGATTGTACAATATTATTTTCAAAATGATTTGATCTCTGACAAGTTGGTTGTAGATCATTACTAGACAGCCATTTTCAAGTGTTGCCATAGATTTTCTAACAGATTTAAGTCAAAACTGTAACTAGGCCACTCAGGAATATTCTATGTTGTTTTGGTAAGCAACTCCAGTGTATATCTGGCCTTCTGTTTTAGGCTATTGTCATGCTGAAAGGTGAACTGGTCTCCCAGTGTCTGCTGGAAAGCAGACTGAACCAGGTTTTCCTCTAGGATTTTGCCTGTGCTTAGCTCCATTACGTTTCATTTTTATCCTGAAAAACTCCTCAGTCCTTAACAATTACAAGCGTACCCATAACATGATGCAGCCAGCACTATTTTTTAAAATATGGAGAGTGGTACTCAGTGATGTGTTTGGCACAAACATACTTTACTTTAGTACATTATCGCAAACAGGATGCATGTTTTTGAATATTTCTATTAAGTACAGATGTCCTTCTTTTCACTCTGTCATTTAGGTTAGTATTGTGGAGAAACTATAATGTTGTTGATCCATCCTCAGTTTTCTCCTATCACAGCCATTAAACTCTGTAACTGTTTTAAAGTCACCATTGGCCTCATGGTGAAATCCCTGAGCGTTTTCCTTCCTTTCCATCAAATAAGTTAGTAAGGACACCTGAATCTTTGTAGTGACTGGGTGTATTGACACACTATCCAAAGTGTAATTAATAACTTCACCATGCTCAAAGGGATATTCAATGTCAGCTTTAAAAAAAATGTTGCCCATCTACCAATAGGTGTCTTTGAGTGGCATTGGAAAACCTCCCTGGTCTTTGTGGTTGAATCTGTTTTTGCAATTCTCTCGACTGAGGGACCTTACAGATAATTGTATGTGTAGGGTACAGAGGTGAGGTAGTCAGGTTAAACACTACTATCTTCCACAGTGTTGAAGTCCATGGAACTTTTACACCTGAATTTATTTAGGCTTGCTATAACAAAGGGGTTGAATATTTATTGACTCAACACATTTCAGCTTTTAATTTGTAATTCATTTCTAAAAACATAATTCCACTTGGACATTATGGGGTATTGTGTGTAGGACAGTGACACAAAAAGTCAAGGGGTGTGAATACTTTACTTTGAAGTAAGTAGACTGAAGTAAGTAGACAGTAAGTAGACTATATGTATTTTAGCACATTTTGTACCCTAGAAACTAATTTGTAACCCTGTAAATACAATTGTTTATTATAAAAATACCTGTCATTGAAATTACAAAGTCATTTGTGGAACATTAGGTTTCCACATTGTGTAAAAGCACAATATTGAGATACATTACATCAAAAAATTGTACACTGTCTCTTTAAGAACATCAAGTTCGTTAGTGATAACATGCAACAGATCAGTCATTTGGAAGATCTCAATTGCATACTCCTCACATCCCCTCTCCTCGTCTCCTTCTCAAAACACATTGGATGAGAGAGCCAGAGGTCCCTTCCCTCTGACCTTCTTCTCCAATTGCTTTTGAAAAGAAGATGAGGAGATAGGATGCGAGGAGTATGCAATTGAGAGCTTCTCATTCATTTATTGCTGTGATTATTGATTTCCTGGAGAAGCAATCACTTTTCCTTTATTTCTGTGCTCCCAAATGTTAGGACATAGACTATAAGTAAAGTTACTAGGTTGTTAGCAAGCTAGCTAAGAAGGTACATGACTGAACAAGGTTTAAACAAAAGGCCCGTGAGTAGTTTTAGAATGGCACGCGACATGGTCTATGAATGTAAAATGTGGCTTTCCAATTCACCACAGGAAGAAGAAAAAGTTGCGCCGGTTATATGGGTCATATCATTTGAACCGTTTGGTCTACAAACAAGCTGTATTCACTGTAGTAATGGTACAATCATTACAATGGAAAACAATTGTAGGCGCACAGGTCGCACAGCTAAATATTTAGGAACATATATATGACCAAAATGGTCACACTTTAGAGCCCTGTGCGAGGTTATGACATTTAAAATGACGTTGAGGACCAGATTTAAAATATATTTAACTTTCAGTGAAATGGCATAATCCCTAAAAGTGAGACAGACTTTCAGTCTTCACGTCACTTTTACTCCCGTTACATATTATTAGAATTCAATTCATGCTTTGCACTGTGGCTTTACACCTTGGTGAATGTTTATTATTTCGTAGTAAGCTTGTCTCTGAGTGCAAAAGTGAGTTAGATACAGCTATGGTATCAACCACTCCATCGGTCAATGACGTGCCAGTGATAGCTGTGTGTGTGTTAGTGATGGCTGTTTGTTCACCCGCACCCACCCGCAAACCTAAATGTAGCATATAGATATGAATTGCACAAGACTGATACATTTATGGATTTTTAATACATTGTTTTCTCTTTATTCAATCCGCCCACCCTTCATCCAAACAATATTTGTAGACCCTAAACCCACCCGTACCGTGGATATAACCTCAGGGATTGCCGGTTATGGGTAAACTCGTGTATCACTAGTGTGTGTGTGTGTGTGTGTTTTCAATAATGAATGTCAACGTAGACAGTCTAAGACATTTTCCCCCTCAACAAACATTGTGTGTGGTGTGTGTGTGTAGTCATACTCAGCACAGTGATGTCTGCATAGGCCTCCTGTGGGGGGTCCGTGTAGAGCTGGCACACGTATCTCCCCTCATCCGACAGGCTCACATTGGACAGAGACACCCGCAGCTCATTGTCCGAGAAGTTGACCAGCTGGAAGCGAGCATCTTTCAGGGCTGGGGATCAAAGAAAGAGAGATAGGGAGAGAAAGAGTAAGGGAGATAAGGGGGGGGGGGGGGGGGGGGGGGGGGGGGGTCAAAAGAGGGTACCATAGTCATTGTCCATGCATTGACTATGGCAGTGTTTCCCAACTCCAGTCATTGAGTACCCCCAACAGTACACATTTTTGTTGTTGTCCCTCACAAACTCATCTGAGTATATTTTTCATTTGCTTTGGAAGAGTGAGCTGGGTGCTCTATCTGGGAGTATTGCACATACCTTAAAATGTTCTCTTGAGTTTAACAAACTTAAAGAACACAACAAATCTCCTCAGGTGAATCTTAAGTATTCTTGGTAACATGCGCAGAACTAAAGAATACTGGTATGGTCGACATTCTGAGGTCATGTGTATGCTTTGACACTTTGGAGCACCATCATAGATTGTGACTTTAAACTGTGCTGAATACAGCTGGGAAAAACTCATATTGATGCCAGGTGATCTTTGTTTAATGCACCCTAAAACAGTCTCTCGCCATTTATCATAATTTCCTTTCTTTGTTGAAATTCATCTAATCTTTGAGAACATTTGAATCCTAAGCAATTTCCCTACATATTTCTTGAAGTACAATAGCCCAATAAAGCTACTATAGTAGGTCAAAGCTGTGTGCTGGAAAACATTGGTAGAGCATGGGTGAAGTAGGCATTGTGGGGCTCATGTGAATTTCCTTTCTTTTCTCACTTAAAACTTTTTTTTTGTTTCTAATTAAAACAGGAATATGTGGTGACACACACACGCAGAATAATGAGCAATCCATTAGGGAGTTGTTTTGCCTGGCAAACGCAATGGAGAATCCCAATGTCTGGTTCAGATGAAAGCCTCCCCACCACCTCTGACAGATCGACAGCAGCCATTTACTGCTCTCTGTGTCTTCTTTTCTCCCCACACCACATTTATTCTCACCCGCAGCATCCCAGTTCAAAGGAGCAAAAGCAACAAGAAAAAAGAGGTAGCATTAATACATAACTACATAGACGGAAACAAATAACTAAATGAAGAAATCATCTGGGATTATTACAGTTTGCGGCGGCGAGCACATGAAAGCCAGGATTGTGATAGTGATGGGGGGTGAAGCTGATTGTTCTGCGTTCCAGCTGGTTAGCTGTGCTCTTTCACTTTTATGCAAAAAGAGAGAAAGCAAGAGAGCGAGTGAGGGGGGAAAAGAGGAAGAGAGAAAGCAAGAGAGCGAGTGAGGGGGGAAAAGAGGAAGAGAGAAAGAAAGAGCGAGTGAGGGGGGAAAAGAGGAAGAGAGAAAGCAAGGCTGTCAGCCTTCTCTCTGGTTCTGCTGCTGTGGAGGGAGTGGAGAAGCAAAGAAACACAGAGCGTGGCTCCATCTCCGCTGCCATCCACCCTTTTTCCTTGAGTTAATCCTCGACCTTCCCGACCCCCCCAGCACCTCGGAGTAGCCACGTGGCCCCTCATCAGAAGACCCCATCTCGATTCCACTCGTCTCCCCTTACTCCCACAAAGACAAGCCACATGGTGCAAAAGGAGAAGGGGTTAAACATGTTGCCGTGCCAACTCATCGCTAATGTCTTTGGTCCTGCTGCCAGGGTGGTGGTCTTGGAATATCAGAAGAGAACAACAAACAGAATAGCTAACAAGTGTGTGAATTCAGAGTAAGTGACAAATGAGTAAGTGACAAATGTTCAAAGGAGAGCTCTATTTTTAGCATGTGGGCCCAAGATTGAAGTCCAATCAAAACATAACTCCTCAACATTCAACTCCATTTTGCAAAGCTATTCTTGTGTCCCAACTTCTTAACTCAATTACTTTAATTACTAGGTTACTTACCTATGCTACTTTTCAACGCTAACCGCTAACTTTGGTGCCAGTAGTCATTATGCTTGGCTCCTCTGTTAGCAGTGGGTGAACACAACAGAGGCTAACGTTACACACAGATAATGTGTGACTAATTAAAGTGGCTGACTTGAAAGCAGGGTTAGGCCGGTCAGTGCAAGGGGCAGCCTGACACTAATGATTAAATTAAATGTATTGATTTGAAGAATGTGCTGGGATTAAAACACTCCAATGCGAGGCATCACGGGCTAAACTGCTGGTAATCTGTTGTGAGACTCGGCGTTAGGTGGACACCAATAGGAATGATTAAAGCATTATGTCAACACCGATAATGTTCATAATGGCACTAAAGTCTGGTGTACTGTGGGTATTTGAAAAATGGCCTCCAGTCCATTGTGGTATACTGTATGCTCAATGCATACATTGCATACATTGCCTCCTTTAACATGCTATATCTTGTTGTTGTGTTAATATACTGTAAGTGTATATCTCCACTACATGACCAAAAGTATGTGGGCACCTGCTCGTCAAACATCTCATTCCAAAATCATGGGCATTAATATGGAGTTTGTCCCTCTTTTGCTGCTATAACAGCCTCCGCTCTTCTGGGGAAGGCTTTCCACCAGATGTTGCAACATTGCTGCGGGGAGTTGCTTCCATTTAGCCAGAAGAGCATAAGTGAGGTTGGGCACTGATTTTGAGGGATTATGCCAGGCTCGCAGTCGGCATTAACAATTCATCCCAAAGGCGTTCAATGGGGTTGAGGTCAGGGCTCTGTGCAGGCAAGTCCAGTTCTTCCACACCAATCTCGACAAACCATTTCTGTATGGACCTCGCTTTTTTGTAGAGGGCATTGTCATGCTGAAACAGGAAAGGTCCTTCCCCAAACTGTTGCCACAAAGTTGGAAGCACAGAATCGTCTAGAATGTCATTATATGCTGTAGCGTTAAGATTTCCCTTCACTGGCACTAAGGGGCCTAGCCTGAACCATGAAAAACAGCCTCAGACCATTATTCCTCCTCCACCAAACTTTACAGTTGGCACTATGCATTCGGCAGGTAGCGTTCTTCTGGCATCCGCCAAATCCAGATTTGCCCATTGGACTTCAAGAGGGTGATACATCACTCCAGAGTATGCATTTCCACTGCTCCAGAATCCAATGGCGGCAAGTTTTACACCACTCCAGCCAACACTTGGCATTGTGCATGGTGATGTTAGGCTTGTGTGCGGCTGCTCGGCCATGGAAACCCATTTCATGAAGTTTCCGCCGAACAGTTATTGTGCTGATATTGCTTCCAGAGGCAGTTTGGAACTTGATAGTGAGTGTTGCAACCGAGGGCAGATGATTTTTAGGGCGCTATGCGTTTCAACACTCGCCGGTCCCGTTCTGTGAGCTTGTGTGGCCTACCACCTCGCGGCTGAGCCGTTGTTGCTCCTAGATGTTTCACTTCACAATAGCATCACTTACAGTTGACCGGGGCAGCTTTAGCAGGGAAGAAATTTGGCAAACTGACTTGATATCCTATGACGGTTCCACATTGAAAGTCACAGAGCTCTTCAGTTAGGCCATTCTAATGCCAGTGTTTGTCTATGGAGATTGCATGGCTGTATGCTCGATTTTATACACCTGTTAGCAACAAGTGTAGCTGATATAGCCGAATCCACTAATTTGAAGGGGTGTCCACATACTTTTGTATATATAGTGTATATCAACAACACAAATGTGGTGTTGGGCAAAAAAAACAGACAGAATTGGAGGTGGTGAGAAACTGAATACTGATCCATTTGTTGGAGTGAAAAACAGCATTAGTGCTTGACGACATCAGCTCTGTGTCCAACAAGGAACATGGCCCCGCTTTAGCGCAGTGGTGCTGGTTCTGGACACAAGCGTGGCCATGTGAGGACTCAACAGCGGCCCGCCATGCCCCAGGAGGTTGTCCCCCATGACGACACAACAACGGCGCCCGCTCGCAGCATCCAGCTTACTGTGGGGGAGCCCGGGATTGGACACGCAGCAGTGATGTCCAATGGGGTGAGTTTCAGGGAAAACAAAGGCACTAGTAGTAGAAAGCAATTCCACTCAAGAAAACAAACTGAATATGTCTTTCGATGTTGATTTTGTTCTTTTAATTCCTTTAGTTTGGCATAGCGTTTCTCAGGTAATCATTGGAGACTCCTGAGGGGAGTTTGGCTCATAATAGTGACTGGAACGGAGCAAATTGAATGTATTTGATACCATTCCACTGATTCCACTCCAGCCATTACCATGTGCCTGTCCTCCCAATTAAGGTGCCACAAACCTCCTATGCAGGTAATGTCTTTTTTGGAAGGTACAAACACAAGGAAAGACAAAATTGGGCAAGAAAATGCAGTGACCATGGAAAGACCTCTGAGGCAACAAACAACAAAACGTGGGAATAAGATTCACAGTGGCTAGGAACAGGGACAAAAACAGCCACAAAGAAGAAAAAGAAGGGAGGAGCGCCATGCACGTCTCAAAACACAGCAGTATCCTATTCCTGCTGATTTATACTTGAATATAGTAGCTATAGGGGTTTCAAAACGAGCTAATTTATTTGTTTTAAGAGCCACACAAGGCAGAGAGTTTGATAAATATTTGTACCTCATCCATTTAATTTCCGGGATGTATATGTTTCATTTCCATGATGGTCTTGAATTAGATTGTGAAAACTAAAGTCCATCTTCTTCATACAGCCTCTCTACAACCAAACAATCAGCCTTTCTATGAAAATAAAGGCTTTCTTTAAATCTTATTCACAGATTCACATAGCAAGCTATAGTATTAAAAAAACATACAGCTATTTAGTTAATAATATCGTATCAGAAGGCCCCAAGTTATCTCACAAATCAAGTGATCTTACTTATGTTTAAAATAATATGAAATAATAAAACAGATAAAACTTTATTTTCAAGATTTCTAATTCATTTTGCTGAGTCAGATCAAAGTGGACAATGGAATTTTTTTTTCTCCACTCAACTCCATTTGAGGGGTGGACAGTCGCCTAAAGTGGTGTTGAATATACATTGCTTATTTTCGTGTTATCGCAAATAGCCAAAGGTTCGTTCGGCACCATCGAGGAAACGGGTGATGGGGGACAAAAGACTGCACAAACACACACGGCCATATCCATTGAGTCCTGCATTGAAATGAAGCTGACTTTAAACACAAAAGGGGGGAAATAAACTGCAATTCAGAGCAGAGCGAAAAAATAAAGATGAGATAAACAAAACTTTTATGGCTGCAATGGGTTATTATTTTCTTCCATCTTTCTCCCTCTCCATATCTCAGTTGTGTTGTTTCTCCCTGGTTTCATTGAGATGAGCTTCTGGCTTCTTCTTAAGTGGCGGCAATCAATTCTGATTAGCAGGCCTGGCTACTTTTTGAGAGAAGCCCATCAAAGTTTTATTAAGGAGTGAGAGAGGGAAAGGGTAGGTGGGTGAGGGTAATTTGGCTCTTCACACAGACTCCCACCACACACATGCACACACGATACACACACACACACACACATGGAAAAGGGATTTGTGGCGCCCAACCATCTTCTTGCCCTTTAGCTGGCTCCATGCTGTTTTCGTCATCTCACTTTTAAACGTTGCCGGAGAGAGACACCTTTTAATGATAAGGAGAGCGGCGGAGAGATTAGAGGGTGACCTTTTTGGCTTGGCGGCTGTGGACCTGTTAATGACGAGGTCAGTGCTTTGAAAACACAGAGGATATGGAGGTGATGTCCTCATTAAAAGATTGGGAGCGGGTGGTGGTAAAGGTAAGGTAAAGGTGTCCTTTGGTAATGCACAGGCTACTTTCAGACAGGTACCGTCCGGGGCCCAGCGGAATCCTTACACACGTGGTCTCTGGTCTTCAAAAGGACTGGCGTCCACCCACTACACAGGTTTCAAGTGTCTGCCTCTTCACTCTGAGTGCCAGTGCAAAAGTGTGTGTGTGCCTCTTAACTCGCCGAGTGTGCCTACAGTATATGTGTGTGTGTGTGTATGAAGGAGCATGAAAACATGTGTGTGTGCTCACTTTGTGTGCAGAGGGCCACGCTGGGGAGGAGCCCTCATCCACACCCGGCTCCAACCGCTCCCTTGAAGTGGGGTCACATTCATTTCAGATGCAATGGAGAAACATGCTACCGCTGAGCTTTTCCGCAACTAGGATGTCAATGTCAAAGCTCTCTCCTCTATCTCCCTCCTTTTTTCCCCAATATGGATTTCAGTTGGAGCGGCCCAATATGATATTCAGGGAGGCTGGTAGAAGAGCCACGCTATAATTAAGAAGTGCAGCTGCAGTGAAATGCCCGAATGTTCTCTGGAAAAGATCACAAGAGATCAAGGCGCCCCGTCGGAAGAAGAGATGCCCTTGACAGCCAGCTGTGGGCTTGGTATTTGGTGCCCCAGCGAAACAGAAAAACACGAGGCACGATTTATGTATGCCAGGGGGATCCTGAGGACCTGGCAGTGTGTCTGTGTATATGTGTGTGAAAGAGAGTGTGGGTGAGTGAGGAATAGTTTGTGGTGGTAGGATGGGAGGGAGGGACAGAACGTTGTATCCATCAAAGACAGATGGGAGCCCTTCTGATGTGGCTGCTTCTCTGTGTGTGTGTGTGTGTGTGTGTGTGTGTGTGTGTGTGTGTGTGTGCGTGCTCACGCCTCATCGCTGAAGAAGGACAGAAGGAGGACTTGAGGACTTACTGCAAAAGTGTGAGACCATTAGGGCTATACTTTATGTTTGTGTGTGTGGGCATATTTAGTATTTTCCAACCAGTGGAAAGTACTAATAACATCTGTAAGTCTCTGAAGTGGACCAAAATATTATTGTAGAGTTGATGTGAAAGTATGTGTATGTCCGTCTGTGTAGAACTAGTAGGCCAATCTATTTTTAAGGTGTGTGTATGTATAAGTTTGTGTCCGTGTGCATGCCAGCCTCTGTGTGTGTGTGTGTGTGTGTGTGTGTGTGTGTGTGTGTGTGTGTGTGTGTGTGTGTGTGTGTGTGTGTGTGTGTGTGTGTGTGTGGTACTCACGTCGGACGTCTCTGAAGTAGATGGTCTGTCTGTTGGGGTTGAGGAGCTGGATGACAGAATCGTCGTTGTTCTTCACCCTGCAGCTGATGACGGCCACATCACCCTCCATCACCTCCACATTGTCTGTCACCAGGTTCTGACTCTGGACTGGAAGGCACAGACAGACACACAGTAGTCATTACAACTGCCAGGCTGTGTGCAGTATAGTTTTTCACACCACTGAGCTGAACCGAGCCAAGCCAAGCTGTACTCAGCCTGGTTACACATCCACCATAGTTGCAGGAACTGTGCTGAAATGGTATGAAAATATATCTGAGCGAGCACAATTTGGTTTGCAAACATGTGATCCCAAGTATGGAATGAATTCCGGTGGTACTACCATTTGCCAATACTTGTAAGAGATCAATGCCAACATGATATGTATCCCAAGTTATAATTCAAAATAAGCCCTTCAGTCCATAACAACCGCAAGGAAGAGTGGGGATATTTTATTTTTTTTACCAACTGGGGGCATTGTGTTGGGCCCCACAAGGTCAAATGCTATTTGTAGAGGGTTTAGGGTTAAGGTTAGAATTAGTGTTAGAATTAAGTTTAGGGTTAGGAGCTAGGGTTAGTTTTAGGGTTAAGGTTAGGAACCAAGGTTAGGTTTTAGGGTTATGGTTAAGGTTAGGGTAAGAGTACAGGTTAGTTTTAAGGGTTAGGGAAAATAGGATTTCGAATCGGACTGAATTGTGTGTCCCCACAAGGTTAGCTGTACAGGACTGTGTGTGTGTGTGTGAATGTGCTTTATGAGCGAGCTGGTAAAGGTTGCTCCTGATGCCTGACCTTGTGGGTGACGGCAGACCCTATCACAGGGCAATGGAAGACTTCATACATGGATTTTAGCTACTTCATTAAAGTCAGGAGAGAGATTTTTGATTATCATCTTCTCCAAGATTAATCTCTTGCCTCCTTGATGCGTAGCTTAAATAAAAACATATTATACAGTTGAAGTTTACGTACACTTAGGTTGGAGTCATTAAAACTTGTTTTTCAACCACTCCACAAATGTCTTGTTCACAAACTATAGTTTTGGAAAGTCGGTTAGGACATCTACTTTGTGCATGACACAAGTTCTTTTTCCAACAATTGTTTACAGACAGATTATTTCACTTATAACTGTATCACAATTCCAGTGGGTCAGAAGTTTACATACACTAAGTTGACTGTGTCTTTAAACAGCTTGGAAAATTGTCATGGCTTTAGAAGCTTCTGATATGCTAATTGACATCATTTGAGTCAATTGGAGGTGTACCTGTGGATGTATTCCAAGGCCTACCTTCAAACTCAGTGCCTCTTTGCTTGACATCATGGGAAAATCTAAAGAATTCAGCCAACAACTTTGAAAAAAAATGATGGTTCATCCTTGGGAGCAATTTCCAAACGCCTGAAGATACCATGTTCATCTGTACAAACAACAGTACGCAGGTATAAACACCATGGGACCAAGCAGCCATCATACCGCTCAGGAAGGAGACGCGTTCTGTCTCCTAGAGATGATCGTACTTTGGTGCGAAAAGTGCAAATCAATCACAGAACAACAGCAAAGGACATTGTGAAGATACTGGAAGAAATGGGTACAAAAGCATCTATATCTACAGTAAAATTAGTCCTATATCGACATAACCTGAAAAGCCGCTCAGCAAGGAAGAAGCCACTGCTCCAAAACTGACACAAAAAACTACGGTTTGCAACCGCACATGGGGACAAAGATCGTACATTTTGGAGAAATGTTCTCTGGTCTGATGAAACAAAAATAGAACTCTTTGGCCATAATGACCATTGTTATGTTTGGGAAAAAAAAGGGGAACGCTTGCAAGCTGAAGAACACCATCCCAACCAAAGAAATAAAAGCTTAAATAAATAATAATCTCTACTATTATTCTGACATTTCACATTCTTAAAATAAAGTAGTGATCCTAACTGACCTAAGACAGGGACTTTTGACTAGGATTAAATGTCAGGAATTGTGAAAAACAGTTTAAATGTATTTGGCTAAGGTGTATGTAAACTTCCGACTTCAACTGTATATGTATTGTTCCCTAGCCGAGGAGTTAATAGGAGGAGCATGATTGGACTGTGACTTGCGCGGTGGGGCAACCTGCAAATGTCCATGCCTCAGTTGACATGCACCTCTAAACATCCCTGTCATTTAAAGAGGATGGGGAAGAACGCAATCGCCTCCTCAAATGTCGACAGATAAGGACAGACAGCTTAACAAACAGGATTTAAAATAAGCCTGCCAAACAATACCCTGATACCCCAAACAGCCCTGAAAACAAATGAACCATATGAGAACAAGCCACACTCTCCACTTGAAAGAAGTGAATTCAGCCTACTTTTCAATAAGGAGGGCCGTTATTGGATATATGCTAATATGCTATGCTAACATACTTGGCCAATATGCTAATATACTTGGCTCGAATGATATGCTATTATGCTCATAAATGCTAACATGTTAGGCACATATGATATGCTAATAGGCTTATACAATATGCTAATATGCTAAACTAGTACAGTGGGTATCTAGTACAGTGGGTATCGCCATGGTGATGCTGCTAAATGTAGTCTCTTCTATGTTGGGCTAGGAGTTTAAAACCTGGGTAGTGTTAATTTGGTTAATTGTTCTTCCACTGGTAAACAAACACTAAAACATGAATTGTAAGGGGGGAATACTTACGAGGGAAGGCGCTCATTAACGACAACATCAAACGTGCAAAGATGTCATCCAGAAAATGTCAATCTTATCGAGTCACTACCAACAGCTACATTAGCCTAATCTGGTATAATGTTGATAAAATCGTAGTAGCAATGGCTCTTATTATGGTTCCTTATTTAGGAAATGTAATTAGATCAAATTAAACAAGTCAAATGAGAATATCAGCAGGTGGTTACCAAACAAAAAGAGATGACACTGCAACACAAATAGTTATGATAATACTAAATATCTCATGTCAGAAACTGCATTCAAAAACTACAACTCAGAAAACCATGTCACATGCCTTAAGTGCCCAGATATTTTGATCAATCATTCTCAGAATATCAAATAGTCTCGATCTGCACGTGCCTTGGCAACTCCTCTAACTATCCTTGTGTGCATCTACTAACACACATGTTTGGCACAACAATGAACCAATCTAGTAGAGAGAGTTGGATAAATCCCATAGCCTTGCCTACAGCTGGGACCGAGCTACAGCTCAACATACAGTACCAGTCGAAAGTTTGGACACACCTACTCATTCAAGGGTTTTTCTTTACTTTTACTATTTTCTACATTGTAGAATAATAGTGAAGATATCAAAACTATGAAATAACACATATGGAATAATGTAGTAGCCTACTTTTTTAAAACATATTTTAGATTCTTCAAAGTTGCCACCCTTTGCCTTGATGACAGCTTTGCACACTCTTGGCATTCTCTCAACAAGCTTCATGAGGAATGCTTTTCCAACAGCCTTGAAGGGCTCCCAAAATATGCTGAGCACTTGGCTGCTTTTCCTTCACTCTGCGGTCAAACTCATCCCAAACCATCTCAATTGGGTTGAGGCTGGGTGATTGTGGAGGCCAGGTCATCTGATGCAGCACTCCATCACTCTCCTTCTTGGTCAAATAGTCCTTATACAGCCTTATACATGCTGGTTAAGTTTGCCTTGAAATCACAGACAGTGTCACCGGCAAGGCACCATAACAACTCATCGCGGTGGGAACCACACATTCCGTTCACCTACTCTGCATCTCACAAAGACATGGCGGTTGGAACCAAAAATCTCAAATTTGGACAGATTGCCACCGGTCTAATGTCCATTGCTTGGCCCATGCAAGTCTCTTCATCATATTGGTGTCCATTAGTAGTGGTTTCTTTGCAGCAATTCGACAATGAAGGCCTGATTCACACAGTCTCCTCTAAACAGTTGCTGTTGAGATGAGTCTGTTATTTGAACTCTGTCAGGTGCAATCTGAAGTGCAGTTAATTGCCGATTTCTGGAGCTGGTAACTCTAATCTACTGGCTCCAAGATGGCATAGCAGTCACACGTCTTTTGTCCTCGTCTTGTCATGTCCCGTATATATACATATCTATTTACAACTTTCTTCGCATACCTTTTTATATATTTTTTATTTTCCATAAACTCATCTTCAAAACACTCTCCTACAACCCGCCTCACCAATTTATATTTAAAAAAAAGAAAGTATTATTTACCTCAAATCTGTAATCCTCCATAGAAGCTAACACGAAGCTAGCCAGAAGCTAGCCAGAAACTAATCCAGAAGCTAGCCAGAAGCTATCCTGAAGCTAACCAGAAGCTAATCAGAAGCTAGTTAGCTTCTTTACTGGCTAATCGTTGGTATTCAGCTAACCACGGTTTGTGGTCATCGGCTATCCTTTAGCTCAAAAATCTATCGCCAGTTTTGTATGGCGCGGCTCGGACCGGTACATACCGGACCTATTTTTCTCTCCATGTCCCCGGATTTCAACCGCTAACTCTGGACATTTATAACTGTTAGCTAGCTGCTATCCGTGTGACTATCGGCTTACGTCGATTCCGGCGCAAACATCAATTATTCCGGAGCTAGCCAGCTGAAGAGTTCCATCAGTCACTCCTGGGCTACAATCATCTATCCGGACCTGTTTTACTGCCAACGCGGAGCCCCACCGGGCCTTCACAACTGGACTACCAACGTTATCTACTCGAGGGAGTTATCCGGCTGGCTCCTCCGTCGCGACGTTACCTGAAAGCCCTTCTGCGGTCCGCTAATCGTTAGCTGTCTTATCGGCTGCTATCTGAATAGACCTATCGGACAATTATTATTATTTTTTTCTCCCTTGGGCCTCTATAACTATATCTATTGTTTTTTTTTTGTGAATTGGATTGATCCCCGCTACCACATGGAACCCCACTAATCCTACCGACGGAAATGCACGAGGTGGCTAAAAACAGACCTCCATCCTATGCTAGCTTGCTACCGATGGCCCGGCTAGCTGTCTGAATCGCCGTGACCCTAACCAACCTCACTACTCAGTGGACCCTTTTGATCACTCGACTAAGCATGCCTCTCCTTAATGTCAATATGCCTTGTCCATTGCTGTTCTGGTTATCAATGAACCTACCAGATACCTCTCCAAAGTCTTAAACACGGGCACACTCATAGATATCATCCAAACCAACTTGCCCTCTAAATACACCTCTGCTGTCTTCAACCAAGATCTCAGCGATCACTGCCTCATTGCCTGCATCCGTAATGGGTCAGCGGTCAAACGACCTCCACTCATCACTGTCAAACGCTCCCTGAAACACTTCAGCGAGCAGGCCTTTCTAATCGACCTGGCCGGGGTATCCTGGAAGGATATTGATCTCATCCCGTCAGTAGAGGATGCCTGGTTATTTTTTTTAAATGTCTTCCTAACCATCTTAAATAAGCATGCCCCATTCAAGAAATTTAGAACCAGGAACAGACCCTTGGTTCTCCCCAGACTTGACTGTCCTTAACCAACACAAAAACATCCTATGGCGTTCTGCATTAGCATCGAACAGCCCCCGTGATATGCAGCTGCTCAGGGAAGCTAGAAACCATTATACACAGGCAGTTAGAAAAGCCAAGGCTAGCTTTTTCAAGCAGAAATTTGCTTCCTGCAACACTAACTCAAAAAAGTTCTGGGACACTAAAGTCCATGGAGAATAAGAACACCTACTCCCAGCTGCTCACTGCACTGAAGATAGGAAACACTGTTACCACTGATAAATCCACTATAATTGAGAATTTCAATAAGCATTTTTCTACGGCTGGCCATGCTTTCCACCTGGCTACTCCTACCCCGGTCAACAGCACTGCACCCCCCACAGCAACTCGCCCAAGCCTTCCCCATTTCTCCTTCTCCCAAATCCAGTCAGCTGATGTTCCGAAAGAGCTGCAAAATCTGGACCCTTACAAATCAGCCGGGCTAGACAATCTGGACCCTTTCTTTCTAAAATGATCTGCCAAAATTGTTGCCACCCCTATTACTAGCCTGTTCAACCTCTCTTTCGTGTCGTCTGAGATTCCCAAAGATTGGAAAGCAGCTGCGGTCATCCCCCTCTTCAAAGGGGAGGACACTCTTGACCCACACTGCTACAGACCTATATCTATCCTACCCTGCCTTTCTAAGGTCTTCAAAAGCCAAGTCAACAAACAGATTACCGACCATTTCGAATCTCACCATTCCTTCTCTGCTATGCAATCTGGTTTCAGAGCTGGTCATGGGTGCACCTCAGCCACGCTCAAGTACCTAAACGACATCTTAACCGCCATCGATAAGAAACATTACTGTGCAGCCATATTCATTGATCTGGCCAAGGCTTTCGACTCTGTCAATCACCACATCCTCATCGGCAGACTCGACAGCCTTGGTTTCTCAAATGATTGCCTCGTCTGGTTCACCAACTACTTCTCTGATAGAGTTCAGTGTGTCAAATCGGAGGGTCTGTTGTCCGAACCTCTGGGAGTTTCTATGGGGGTGCCACAGGGTTCAATTCTTGGACCGACTCTCTTCTCTGTATACATCAATGATGTCGCTCTTGCTGCTGGTGAGTCTCTGATCCACCTCTACGCAGACGACACCATTCTGTATACTTATGGCCCTTCTTTGGACACTGTGTTAACAACCCTCCAGGCAAGCTTCAATGCCATACAACTCTTCTTCCGTGGCCTCCAATTGCTCTTAAATACAAGTAAAACTAAATGCATGCTCTTCAACCGAGCGCTGCCTGCACCTGCCCACCTGTCCAACATCACTACTCTGGACGACTCTGACTTAGAATACGTGGACAACTACAAATACCTAGGTGTCTGGTTAGACTGTAAACTCTCCTTCCAGACCCACATCAAACATCTCCAATCCAAAGTTAAATCTAGAATTGGCTTCCTATTTTGCAACAAAGCATCCTTCACTCATGCTGCCAAACATACCCTTGTAAAACTGACCATCCTACCGATCCTCAGATTTCGGCGATGTCATTTACAAAATAGCCTCCAATACCCTACTCAAATTGGATGCAGTCTATCACAATGCAATCAGTTTTGTCACCAAAGCCCCATATACTACCCACCATTGCGACCTGTATGCTCTCGTTGGCTGGCCCTCGCTTCATACTCGTCGCCAAACCCACTGGCTCCATGTCATCTACAAGACCATGCTAGGTAAAGTCCCCCCTTATCTCAGCTCGCTGGTCACCATAGCATCACCCACCTGTAGCACGCTCTCCAGCAGGTATATCTCTCTGGTCACCCCCAAAACCAATTCTTTCTTTGGCCGCCTCTCCTTTCAGTTCTCTGCAGCCAATGACTGGAACGAACTACAAAAATCTCTGAAACTGGAAACACTTATCTCCCTCACTAGCTTTAAGCACCAACTGTCAGAGCAGCTCGCAGATTACTGCACCTGTACATAGCCCACCTATAATTTAGCCCAAACAACTACCTCTTTTTATTTCTACTTTGCACATTCTTCCACTGCAAATCTACCATCCCAGTGTTTTACTTGCTATATTGTATTTACTTTGCCACCATGGCCTTTTTTTGCCTTTACCTCCCTTATCTCACCTAATTTGCTCACATCGTTTATAGACTTGTTTCTACTGTATGTTTGTTTTACTCCATGTGTAACTCTGTGTCGTTGTATGTGTCGAACTGCTTTGCTTTATCTTGGCCTGGTCGCAATTGTAAATGAGAACTTGTTCTCAACTTGCCTACCTGGTTAAATAAAGGTGAAATAAAAAAATAAATAAATAATGAACTTATCCTCTGCATTATATGTAACTCTGGGTCTCATCATAGCGCTTGATGGTTTTTGCGACTGCACTTCAAGAAACTTTCAAAGTTCTTGAAATGTTCCAGATTGACTGACTTTCATGTCTTAAAGTACTGGTGGATTGTCATTTCTCTTTGCTTATTTCAGCTGTTCATGACGTAATATGGACTTGGTATTTTACCAAAAAGGGCTGTCATCTGTATACCAATCTTACCCTGTCACAACAAAACTGATTGGCTCAAACTCATTAAGGAAAGAAATTCCAGAAATTAACTTTTAACAAGGCACACCTGTTAATTGAAATGCATTCCAGGTGACTACCTCATGAAGCTGGTTGAGAGAATGCCAAGAGTGTGCAAAGCTGTCATTAAGGCAAAGGGTGGTTACTTTGAAATATATTTAGATTTGTTTAACACTCTTCTGGTTACTGCATGATTCCATATGTGTTATTTCATGGTTTTGATGTCTTCACTATTATTCTATAATGTAGAACATAGTAAAAATTAAGAAAAACCATGGAATGAGTAGGTGTCCAAACTTCAGACACACAGTGCATTTGGAAAGTATTCAGACCCCTTTACTTTTTCCACATTCTGTTAGGTTACAGCCTTATTCTAAAATGGATTCAATATTTTTTTCCCCTCAATCTACACGCAATACCCCATAATGACAAAGCAAAAACAGTTTTTTAGATATGACATTTACATAAATATTCAGACCCTTTACTCAGTACTTTGTTGAAACACCTTTGACATCGATTACAGCCTAGAGTTGTCTTGGGCATGACGCTACAAGCTTGGCACAGCTGTATTTGGAGACATCATCCAATTCTTCTCTGCAGAAGGTGCCTTTTGGCAAACTCCAAGCGGGCTGTCATGTGCCTTTTACTGAGGAGTGGCTTCCGTCTGCAACACTACCATAAAGGCCTGATTGGTGGAGTGCTGCAGAGATGGTTGTCCTTCTGGAAGGTTCTCCCATCTCCACAGAGGAACTCTAGAGCTCTGTTAGAGTGGCCATCAGGTTCTTGGTGACCTCCCTGACCAAGGCCCTTCTCCCCCGATTGCTCAGTTTGGCCGGGCAGCCAGCTCTAGGAACAGTCTTCGTGGTTCCAAACTCCTTCAATTTAGAAATGATCAAATCAAATCTTATTTGTCACATGCTCCGAATACAACAGGTGTAGAAATGTTACTTACAAGGCCTCAACCAACAATGCAGTTAAGAAAAATATTTACTAAATAAACTAAAGTAAAAAATAAAAGAGCAACAATAAAATAACAATAACAAAGCTATATACAGGGGGTACCAGTACCGAGTCAATGTGCGGGTGTACAGATGGAGGCCACTGTTTTCTTGGGGACCTTCAATGCTGCAGACATTTTTTGGTACCCTTCCCCAGATCTGTGGCTTGACACAACCCTGTCTCAGAGCTCTACGGACAATTCCTTCGACCTCATGGCTTGGTTTTTGCGCTGACATGCACTCTCAACTGTGGGACCTTATATAGATAGACAGGTGTGTGCCTTTCCAAATCATGTCCAATCAATTTAATTTACCACAGGTGGACTCCAATCAAGTTGTAGAAACATCAAGGATGATCAATGGAAACAGGATGCACCTGAGCTCAATTTCGAGTCTCATAGAAAAAGGTCTGAATACTTATGTAAATAAGGTATTTGTTTTTAGTTTTTATAAATTAGCAAACATTTCTCAACCTGTTTTCACTTGGTCATTATTGGGGTATTGTGTGTAGATTGCTGAGGGATTTTATTTGACTTGTTTTAGAATAAGGTTGTAATGTAACAAAATGTGGAAATATTCAAGGGGTCTGAATACTTTCCAAATGCACTGTACATGTATAGATGTGCATGTGTCTGAGCCACAAGGGGGAGCCACCGTGTCAAATTCAATGGGAGAGATGTGTGTGCATATTGGATGAACCTTTAGCAAAAACCTAGCAATACAGCAGTACTCACCAAGAGTGATTTGGGGAAAGCTCAACACTGCATGCAGCTGACCAGAAAGTAAAACAACAAGATAGATATGGTCTAATACAGGGTTTCCCAAACTCAGTCCTGGGGTCTGCCACTGAGTGAGCATTTTGGTTTTCGACCCTAGCACCTACACAGCTGATTCAAATAATCAAAGCTTGATGATGAGTTAGTCATTTGAATCAGTTGTGTAGTGCTAGGTCAAAAAAAACAACACATGCATTTAGGAGGGGGGCACTACCGAGTTTGGGAAACCTTGGTCTAATAGATCCATAATGGGAATAGGGACATGCGTATAGTAATTGGAGGACGGCTATTGTATCTATGCTTCAATTAATTGATTGAACAATAAAATACATTAATTCTAAGCAAATGTGCAACATTTGCATGTGCAACATACTTTAGCTTTGCTGTAGGCCCACTTTGATGTGCATTTGCTTTCTGTGAATGCCGTCATGTAGCCAAAGACTATTGTAGCATTTGCATAACTTGTTCAAACAGATCTGTTACATTATCTTTGTATTTAATTAGTGGAATTCAAAAGCGCTAGCACAGAGCATTGATCATTCTGGCCTAGATTAAACTTGTCAGATGAGGATGATCTGTACTAGCCTACCCTGTGTGTGTAGGCTCTACTGCACTTGTCTGAGTGTGGAGCACACATTTGAGTAGGTGTGTTTGTGTTTGTGTGTGTGTGTGTGTGTGTGTGTGTGTGTGTGTGTGTGTGTGTGTGTGTGTGTGTGAGAAAGAGAGAGACCCGCATGTGTATGCGCCAGTGTGTGTGGTATATTTCGCCGTTCACTCTGACAGAGAGAGGGAGCACCAGCAGTTGGGAGAAGACCACCTGCGCAGCATGTCATAGACAGCTGGCTGAAGGCTGCAGCGCACCGCTGGGTTGGAAAGGTCACCGGGCCCTCACTGGCCCTGTCCTCTATTTAGAGGGGAGCGTAGAGGGTCCGGCAGCCAGGGCCCGGTAGACCCCCAGTACACGCTCAGCACGTTCAGTCAGTGAAAATAGCACCCGTGTCAAATTAGCATTAACCATTGACCAGTGGGTTTGCATATGGAAGGGGCTCTTGAGCTAGCTAGCACACAGCAGGCTATTAAACAGGCAGTGAGCAGTGATAGGCTCTTACTGTGCCACACCCCTTGGTGAGCTATACCCTGCTAAAGCTAACCGGCAATAACTAGGTAATGTAGCTAGACTGTTATTGGAATGTAAATGGACTGTTTGTAGAGCACTTGACCCTGTTGATATGCACAAGGCAGGTTCTACCTTGAGATGATCACTGATCTAATTGGGTGAAAGCAAGGATGCCACTGTATTCGTTACACCTATCCAGTTATGTCAGATTAGTTTTGTAGGGTCTATTGTCCCAGCAATAAACTAGGACTGTAGCTTCTGCTTATGCTTATCTTATGTATCACACTACAACTAAGGAGACAATTTACAACAAACAAACAATGCTGTATTTTGACATGGTGAATTTGGAGGTCAAATAGTCATATCTCACTGAGAACGTGTTTGACAGGGTGCATCTAAGCACCCCAGATGATATGACTCTCATTCGCTAGCATTCAGTGTAGAGGTCGACCGATTATGATTTTTCAATGCCGATACCGATACCGATTATTGGAGGACCATAAAAGCCGATACCGATTAATCGGCTGATTTTTTTAAACATTTATTTGTAATAATGACAATTACAACAATACTGAATGAACACTTATTTCAACTTAATATAATACATCAATAACATAAATTTAGCCTCAAGTAAATAATGAAACATGTTCAATTTGGTTTAAATAATGCAAAAAACAAAGTGTTGGAGAATAAATTAAAAGTGCAATATGTTCCATGTAAAATATGTGCCATGTAAGAAAGCTAACGTTTCAGTTCCTTGCTCAGAACATGAGAACATATGAAAGCTGGTGGTTCCTTTTAACATGAGTCTTCAATATTTTTAGGTTGTAGTTATTATAGGAATTATAGGACTATTTCCCTCTATACCATTTGTATTTCATTAACCTTTGACTATTGGATGTTCTTATAGGCACTTTAGTATTGCCAGTGTAACAATATAGCTTCCGTCCCTCTCCTCGCTCCTCCTTGGGCTCGAACCAGCAACACAACAACAATTAGCGCACGCTAACTAGCTAGCCATTTCACTTCGGTTACACAAGCCTCATCTCGGGAGTTGATAGGCTTGAAGTCATAAACAGCGCAATGCTTGACGCACAACGAAAAGCTGCTGGCAAAACGCACGAAAGTGCTGTTTGAATGAATGTTTACGCGCCTGCTTCTGCTTACCACCGCTCAGTCAGATACTTAGATATTTGTATGCTTGTATGCTCAGTCAGATTATATGCAACGCAGGACACGCTAGATAATATCTAGTAATATCATCAACCATGTGTAGTTAACTAGTGATTATGATTGATTGTTTTTTATAAGATAAGTTTAATGCTAGCTAGCAACTTACCTTGGCTTACTGCATTCGCGTAACTCCTTGTGGAGTGCAACGAGAGAGAGGCAGGTTGTTATTGCGTTGGACTAGTTAAGGTTGCAAGATTGGTTCCCCTGAGCTGACAAGGTGAAAATCTGTCGTTCTCTGTCCCTGAACAAGGCAGTTAACCCACTGTTCCTAGGCCGTCATTGAAAATAAGAATGTGTTCTTAACTGACTTGTCTAGTTAAATAAAGATTAAATAAAGGTGTAAAAAATAAAAAATAAAAAAATGAAATCGGC
This sequence comes from Oncorhynchus mykiss, assembly GCF_013265735.2. Taxonomy (NCBI): domain Eukaryota; kingdom Metazoa; phylum Chordata; class Actinopteri; order Salmoniformes; family Salmonidae; genus Oncorhynchus; species Oncorhynchus mykiss. The sequence goes on from NC_048574.1 coordinate 24,293,433, forward strand.
GCCCAAAAATACCGATTTCCGATTGTTATGAAAACTTGAAATAGGCCCTAATTAAATCGGCCATTCCGATTAATCGGTCAACCTCTAATTCAGTGTGTGTGTGAGTTTCCCTGGTGTTCTCTCAAAAAACAAGAGGCACTTCTTTTATCTCCCTTTGATTTTTCACAACCCAATTCTGCTGTGGACTGGATAAGTTTGGGTGGCCATTGACCACTCCATCTGTGAGTAGGAGACCCAGTTCTCAACCCGAAATGCACAGTGATGCAGCCCTGCCAAAATCCCTAACCAACTAGACACTGTATTGTAAAAAAGCATCAAATTCCCATACAGTACACTGCCTTAATGCAAATAACCCTACCCATGTACCAATGTGTTTGGGCTGTCATGCTAACTTCTATGGCCATTGTCATACCAAACCATAGTTGATTCTACAGCACACACAGATCTGGGACCAGGCTAAAAGCACCCTGCTGCTCAAGAATATAAAATACATTAAGGCTGATTTAAGCCTTTTAGAAATGGCCTGCTTTTAAGATTAAACAAATCTTATTAAAGGGAGTAAAAAGGACGTTTTAGAGATATTTTATCGCACAGTAATAAGATCAAAGGTTTGATAGGGATGTGGTTGAATCATTGAACGACGTCAAGTGGTTTAATTTTCCTCAGAAACGTTCATGGTTTCTTAAATACTGAGGATGTTTTAGTATCTGAGATAGCTACCTCATTCAAAGGGAATGACTTGGAATGATCCCACATCGTCTTTGACTTGTTCTATGCTTCCCCTTGTAATTTCACTAAGTGGTATTTTTTAAATATTTTTTTTAATGTCTCCAGAGGTATATGGATAGAAATAACTGTAAATACACGCAAAAAAACACTTCTGAACAATTCTGCACTACTTGTTATGTTAATAGTGAACCAATGCCACCGATATTCATAAAGCATATTCCAATACAAAAAGGGCCTAAAGCTTAAGTTGTGATTACTCGTCCCAAAGAAAAGTTTGAAGAAGCTTTTGTAGTGGCTAATTAGCAACAATAGCATGGCGTTTTTATGAAGATTAGGAGACAGTGTTTATAACCTGACCTCTGCATCAACACTTTGGAAGAGAAAAACACGGAGAAAATCCTTCAAAAGCTATTCTGTGCTATTATTCCCTTCCTCCCTCATCATCATCCCCCTCTCCACTCTGAGAGGAGACAGTGGGGAGACATTTGCAGTGCCTTTCAATAAAGGAGGGAGAAGAGAAGTAAAGAAGGAGGGGGAGGCCTGTGTGGTGCTAATGACCAGTAAAATGGAGGTCACGTGGGAGCTGTCCGTGGATGGATGGATGGATGGAGAGAAGGAGAGCAGAAAAGCGTCCAAATCAGTGGAGTGATGGGACGATGTGTGTGTGTGTATGTGCTTTTAGTGTCATTAAGTGTGTGTGTGTGTGTGTGTGTGTGTGTATAGCTGCTTGCATGCATGTGATTTATGTTGATGATCATGCATGTGATTAATGTTGATGATCATGCATGTGATTAATGCATGATTATGTGTGCACTTACTGTGACTCTCTGTGAAGGGATTTGTGTATGTGCACCAGCATGGCGTGAGTGTCTATCTGTACTACTTTGTGTGTGTGTGTGTGTGTGTGTGTGTGTGTGTGTGTGGGAGGGGAGGGGAGGGGGTGGCAGCCAAGAGATTAATGCATCAGAGGCAGTGGTGCTATAACTAGAGGGCCTGCCATTATGCTCGCTCATTTGGAAATCTCTTTCAGGGAGGAGAGAGGGAGAGAAGCAGGGAGGGAGAGAGAGGCAGAAAGGGGGAGAGAGGCAGGAGAGAGGGAGAGAGAAAGGCAGGGACGGAGAGAGAGAGGAGCGATAGAGTGGGCTCATCTCCTCCACTACCAGCCAGATAAACAAAAACTGGTTGAGACCCTGCAGACAGTCTGAAGGAGGAGAAAGAGAGAGATGGTGAGAGAGAACAAGAGGGAGATACAGACTTAGAGAGAAAGAGAGAGGTGGGGAGGTAGAGGGCACTGCAGAAGAACACAGGCTATCAGCATCCCTCTTCCCCCCTCCTCTCCTCCACACTCACCGTTTCTCCTTTTGGTTAGCGGTGTGTGTTAGTGTGTGTGTGTGAGAGAGTGTCTCTCCACAGCCACCTTGTACATGAATACAAAATAAAGTATTAGGAAGCCTGCTGCTCAGTACTATATGTGTTATTTCATAGTTTTGATGTCTTCACAATTATTCTACAATGCAGAAAATAGTAAAAATAAAGAATAACCCTGGAACGAGTAGGTGTGACCAAACTTTTGACTGGTACTGTATATTTAAGATATTTTCCTTTTATTCTTTTCCCCCAACCCTACCATCCCTATCCTAATTGGAGTAAACTATTGGACAACAACTCTTAGGACGTGGATGTCGATTAAGGCAGCCCCCTGCACCTCTCTGATTCAGAGGGGTTGGGTTAAATGCGGAAGACACATTTCAGTTGTACAACCGACTAGGTATCCCCCTTTCCCTTTCCCTATATACATTTTACAGAAACAGTATAGTTTACAATAGTTAGCTTCACTCAACCCCTCCTATATATCTCTGAACACCATCCAGTTTTGATTTATATTTGCCATATATTTTTCAACTGTGCTGTGATGTTTCACAAAAGTTCTGAACCTTTCTATTCTCATACATTCTACATATTGTAAATTAAAGATAAACCTTTTTGCTAAGAGTATTGTTATATTATTAATTGATTGACTATGACTTTTTAAATCACCCAGCAGTGCAATTTGCAGAGTTAGCTCCAGGTAAATGTTGTCAGCCATTCCTGAACCTGCGACCAGAAATAAGCTACATATGGACAGTAAACCAAAACAAATGATCTAATGATTCTGTCTCTTCGCAGCAAAATATGCAGAGCTGGGATGGTTCTATCCCCCATATATATAACATTCTATTGGTTGCAAAAATGTTGTATAATAATTAAAATGGAAAAATTCGAACCCAGCAATATTTTGTATCAGTTCATAAAACATGTGCCATGGAATCGGTACATCGAAAATCTCTTCCCAACTATCTATATGGCACAGCTGTCAGTTTTTTGGTCCTTAAATGAAACTGGTAAACTTTTTTATTTATCACAATTTCCTTTAGCCAATTTTGGTCTTTAATACAGGGCCGACAGACAAGTTCCTTACTTTCTCCCCCTTCCACTTGCCTCTTCCATTTTTGTGTTAATGCTGTAATTAGTTGGTTGTAATTTCTTTCTTTCGGGATATGAATACCAAGTATGTCCACTTCACTACCAGACCATCTTATTGGTAACCTACACGGTAATCCTCTTTCAAAATATTGTTTGGTGAATCATGGGTGACCCCGTCATTTGTAACAAGTTACAGTAAATTATTTTTGGTAGCAGTTTTATATTGAAGATTGAAAAGAAATTGGTGTATTTTTCCCCATATCCCATCCTGTTAGCTTTATTTTTTATAATATATTACGCTTGATCTTTCTTGAATAAGTTCTTCCATTTCTTTTGCTTTTCCTCTAACATATTATGTGCCTCTAAGGTACTGTTTTTATTGATATCTATCTGTACTGTTAGTCTCTCTATATCCTTTAATATGGATTCTTTGAGTTAAATTGCTTTTGTTTTAAAGATGAGTATTGAATTGCATGGCCTCTAAAGATACATTTCAAAAAGTGTCCCATACAGTAAAGGGATCTGTTGTATCAATGTTATGTAGGATAAAGTCAGTTATACATTATTCTGTCCTGGTGAAAAACAAGTTGTTATCCTATGATTTTTTTATAAAATGTCCAATACCCGTGTGGAAATTCTGTAAGAGTAATGTATATGCCAATTATTTGATGGCAAGCTGTCATTGTGAATAAGAATTTGTTCTTTATTTAACTAGGCAAGTCAGTTAAGGTTAAATAATAATAAATAAATAAAAATCTGTCCCCTATCAACACTTTTTAAACTTTTGGTGCGAGCGAGAATGACATAAGAAAGTTGTCAAGACCACTAGTTTGATTGAGCCTCCACCATATCAATTCAGCAAAAAAATGAAACACCCCTTTTCAGGACCCTGCCTTTCAAAGATAATTAATAAAAATCTAAATAATTTCACAGATCTCCAATATAAAGGGTTTAAACACTGTTTCCCATGCTTGTTCAATGAACCATAAACAATTAATGAACATGCACCTTTGGAACGGTCGTTAAGACACTAACAGCTTACAGACGGTAGACAATTAAGGTCACAGTTATGAAAACTTAGGACACTAAAGAGGCCTTTCTACAGACTATGAAAAACACCAAAAGAAAGATGCCCAGGGTCCCTGCTCATCTGCATGAACATGCCTTAGGCATGCTGCAAGAAGGCATGAGGACTGCAGATGTGGCCAGGGCAATAAATTGCAATGTCCATACTGTGAGACGCCTAGGACAGCGCTACAGGGAGGACGGACAGCGGATCGTCCTCTCAGTGGCAGACCGCGTGTCACAACACTTGCACAGGATCGGTACATCCAAACATCACACCTGCGGGACAGGGACAGGATGGCAACAACAACTGCCCGAGTTACACTAGGAATGCACAATCCCTCCATCATTGCTCAGACTGTCTGCAATAAGATGAGAGAGGCTGGATTGAAGGCTTGCAAGCCTGTTTTTGTTGTAAGACATGTCCTCACCAGACATCACCGGCAACAACGTCGCCTAAGGGCACAAACCCACCATTGCTGGATCAGACAGGACTGGCAAAATGTGCTCTTCAGGCCTCCCAGGTGGCGCAGTGGTCTAGGGCACTGCATCGCAGCACTAGCTGTGCCACCAGAGACTCTGAGTTCGCGCCCAGGCTTTTTTGCAGCCAGCCGAGACTGGGAGGTCCGTGGGGTGATGCACAATTGGCCTAGCGTCGTCCGGGTTAGGGAGAGTTTGGCAGGTAGGGATATCCTTGTCTCATCGCGCACCAGCGACTCCTGTGGCGAGCCGGGCGCAGTGCACGCTAACCACGGTCGCCAGCTGCACAGTGTTTCCTCCGACACATTGGTGCGGCTGGCTTCCGGGTTGGATGTGCGCTGTGTTAAGAAGCAGTGCGGCTTGGTTGGGTTGTGTTTCGGAGGACGCGTGACTTTCGACCTTCGTCTCTCCCGAGCCCGTACGGGAGTTGTAGCGATGAGACAAGATAGTAACTACTAATAATTGGATATTACGAAATTGGGGAGAAAAAGGGTGTAAAATGTAAATAAATAAAATTTATAAAAAAAGTGCTTTTGTATGAACAACTGAGACATAACTGAACAAGTTCCACAGACAGTTGACTAACAGAAATTGAATAATGTGTCCCTGAACAAAGGGGGATCAAAATCAAAAGTAACAGTCAGTATCTGGTGTGCACGCTAACCATGGTCTCCAGGTGTCATTAAGTACTGCAGTGCATCTCCTCTTCTTGGACTGCACCAGATTTGCCAATTCTTGCTGTGAGTCGCGGTTTTGTCTCATCAGGGGTGATGGTCGGATTCGCGTTTATCGTCAAAGGAATGAGCATTATACCCAGGACTGTACTCTGGAGCGGGATTGAGGTGGAGGGTCCGTCATGATCTGGGGCGGTGTGTCACAGTATCATCGGACTGAGTTTGTTGTCATTGCAGGCAATCTTAACGCTGTGCATGACAGGGAAGACATCCTCCTCCCTCATGTGGTACCCATCCTGCAGGCTCATCCTGACATGACCCTCCAGCATGACAATGCCACCAGACATACTGCTCGTTCTATGCGTGATTTCCTGCAAGACAGGAATGTCAGTGTTCTGCCATGGCCAGCGAAGAGCCCGGATGTCAATCCCATCGAGCATGTCTGGGACCTGTTGGATCAGAGGGAGAGGGCTAGGGCCATTCCCCCCAGAAATGTCTGGGAACTTGCAGGTGCCTTCGTGGAAGAGCGGGGTAACATCTCACAGCAAGAATTGGCACATCTGGTGCAGTCCAAGAAGAGGAGATGCACTGCAGTACTTAATGCCACCTGGAGACCATGGTTAGCGTGCACACCAGATACTGACTGTTACTTTTGATTTTGATCCCCCTTTGTTCAGGGACACATTATTCAATTTCTGTTAGTCAACTGTCTGTGGAACTTGTTCAGTTATGTCTCAATTGTTGAATCTTATGTTCATACAAATATTTACACATGTTAAGTTTGCTGAAAATAAATGCAGTTGATAGTGAGAGGACGTTTCCTTTTTTGCTGAGTTTATGTCTCACTAGCTCAGGATATTTAAGCCTCCATATATCCACTAGTTCCATTTAATCCATGATATTTGTCTGTTTCTCAAACTAGACACTCTAATGTACTTGTCCTTTTGCTCAGTTGTGCACCGGGGCCTCCCACTCTTTCTATTCTGGTTAGAGCCACTTTGTGCTGTTCTGTTAAGGGAATAGTACACAGCGCAGTATGAGATCTACAGTTTCCTGGCAATTTCTCGCATGGAATAGCCTTCATTTCTCAAAACAAGAATAGGCTGACGTGGCCTTTGTTTCTGGACATTTTGTGCCTGTAATCGAACCCACAAATGCTGATGCTCCAGATACTCAACTAGCCTTAAGGCCAGTTGTATTGCTTCTTTTATCAGAACAACAGTTCTCAGCTGTGCAAACATAATTGCAAAAGGGTTTTCTAATGATCAATAGGCCTTTTAAAATGATAAACTTGGATTAGCTATCACAACGTACCATTGGAACACAGGAGAGATGGTCGCTGATAATGGGCCTCTGTACACCTATGTAGATAATCTATTTTTAAAAAATCAGCCGTTTCCAGCTACAACAGTCATTTACAACATTAACAATGTCTACACTGTATTTCTGATCAATTTGATGTTATTTTAATGGACAAAAAAATGTGCTTTTCTTTCAAAAACAAAGACATTTCTAAGTGACCCCAAACTTTTGAACTGCAGTGTATATTAAAAAAATCTAGCATATCTTAATTTTTTTCCACAATTAACAAATAATATGCATAATAATGTTGGCAGTTCACACAAAGAATTGTTACCTATAACCAGGATTAGCATTACAAAAATTACATTTTTGGCAAGTAATTATTATTTATTATTGTGATTCATCCTGTCATCCTATCAAATAACTTGTTGCTCTTTTTTGTTAGATTTGGTCATTTTCAAAGGACAGTACCTTACCTAACCTAAATCAAATTCAAGTCAGTTATACTAAAACAGGATCAGTCTAAACAATTGTTGTAGACTGATTTAGACTGAAACACAAAGGTCTCAGATTTAAATATGAATGTATAACGGAGGTGGTGGGTTTACTGGGCGCAGTGTTGCATTACTAAGTATTTCTTCTAATCAAGTGTCTGGAGAATATATTTACTCCTCAGTACCTGCAACAGACTCTGTTGATCGTCCGTTCGGGAAATGAAATATCATTCCAATCACAAATTGAGAAAATGCCCATAACGTCAGCTGAAGAATTGAATTCAAATTCACAACTTAAAATGGACTGGAGTTGATCCTGATCCCACTATCAAATTTTAAGTCCAAAACTGCAAACTAGCTCCTGAAATGGCTCAGAGGTAGATACCTCATATGAGAACATGCTGTCCTTTTTCTTTTTAATTATTTCAGAGTCCCGAACTTCTTTCATATTTCATTGATTCTTTTAGACAGGACAGTTGGATGTGAGATCAAGGGATAAACATTGGAGAAGGAGACACAGAGAGGAAGGGCACAGACAGTTTGCTGAGCCGAGGCTCAAAACTACCTTCGCTAGGGGGTATGCTAGGTCCAGACCCCAGCACGAGTGTCGCCTGTGCCGCAGTGAGGACCGTTGTCAAGCAGTCTAGTTTCAACGTCTGACTGTCCTCAACCTGGTCTACAGGACGTTTGGCTAACGGGCTAAAAGCTAATGGTCTGGTTCGGATAAGAGCCACAGAGTGTGCAGGCTTTGGTTCCACTCCAGCACCAACAAACCTGATTCAGTAAATTAACTAAGCGTTCAATTTAGAGCTGGGATGGAATAAAGATGTACACACTCCAGGATTGGAGTTGTGCTATAGTTGGTGAGAGAGTAGTGACTGTATGCTATCTGCTAAAGCACAATTTAATTGTGGCTGACTGAATGAAAGACAATCAAAGTTGAAGACAAAAAAGACACCTTACTTTGTAGCTTGTGTCACTTATTTTAGTTCCAAACCATGAATTCAGCCCAGTTTGCCATGGTGCCATGGAGCAATGCAAACTTAAGTGTTTGAGTGGCCAATTCGGGTGATAATTGGTGACTGCTTAGATTAAAACAGCCCTTGTTAGCAGGCAAATGAGAGAAGGCTGTTATTTTAAAATCAGGCATGTCCAGACATGCCATCCATTTCACAATGTCTAAGTATGAATGAAGTGGCATTCTTAAAATAAGCTCTGAGGTTTTGCTAAGGAGTATCAAAATATATTTTATCGACAATGCAAACAATTTCACAAACCACAGACCATCGACATCTAAAACACTAACACAAAACACTGAGAAGAAAAAGAGAACGTGACAAGCTGAAGCTCTAGAGTCTAGTTACCTTCTGCTCATATCATCTGGTTTCAGATCAGCTCTCCCTGCCCCAAAGTTTTCCATCATCCATTATGCAGTGCTCAACAAAACTGACCCTAGACCAGCTATAGCGAGCAAAAGGTATCCAGAACAAGAGAGGGATGAGGAAGAAAATAAGTGAAGAAGAAAAAAAAAAAAGCAGGTACAGAAGCAACAGATAGTCTATCAGCAGCTATGCAGTGGTGGCGCAAGACGTACGGAAGCAGAGCCAAAGAAAGAGAAAAAATAAGTCAGAGAAAATTAAATTGATATGGCGAAAGCAGTGTTAGTTAATATGCAGCACACAGAGATGCGACCATTCAGTAAAAACGAAGAAGAGAAGGGTACTAGACAAGTAAGAGAAAGAGAAGTAAATGAGAAGAGAGGAGGAGGTAGGGGGTTTACCTGGGTACTGAGCAGCTCCTGTGTCAGGGGAAGGGAGGGAGAACAAGAGAAAAGGATTTGTATTAGCGATTAGCTCCATTCACCACAGATTAACAGCTTTGAAAAGTCACTAGCATAGCATGAAGCTAACATTTTGCTGCACCTGCTTATCTGTGTACGTGACTAATAAACTTATATTTGATTTGATTTTAAGAAGGCAGGGAAATATGATTTCTAGAGTACTCGATTTCTGCTCAGGGAATAGAGTGAATGGTTTCATAGATTCAGTATCACACCGGGCATTTTCAATTCAGACAAGTCACCAGCAAAGGATTTATATTATTAAGTTATATTCAATACCAACATAGCCAGTGACATAATCACAGCATAATAAACATATTGAACATTTCAGAATTGGTCTAAATAGCAAGCACAAGCTTATTGGTGGTTCAATTCAGTTTTTATATGACAGCAAAAGCAAATGACACCATTTCAAAGATCTTAGGTCCCAGATTGTCCATCTGCGGTTTCTGCCATCGCTATCTCCCTGAAAATGACCATCTTCACCCATAATGAACCCATAATGCAATTAATCTGGCATCAGTTAAATCCTTAAAAACCACTCTACGCCAACCGAGTGTCAGGATTCTGCTCTGAGGCTAGTTCTGATTAGACAACCCATATTCCTTCAACATTTGCCAAATTTCCATCACAGTGACATACTAATGCAATTCTCGAAGAGACGGGTGGGAGTTTGTCGATTTGTCCTAGCACCAGAGACGGGTGGGAGTTTGTAGATTCGTCCTAGCACCAGAAACGGGTGGGAGTTTGTCGATTCGTCCTAGCACCAGAGACGGGTGGGAGTTTGTCGATTCGTCCTAGCACCAGAGACGGGTGGGAGTTTGTTGATTCGTCCTAGCACCAGAGACGGGTGGGAGTTGGTCACATTCACGCACTTATCAAGGGAACGTCCCTGGTCAACCCTATTGACTCATAGCACACATGCTTTGTTTGTTAATTAGGAATTTTAAATAATTCATACTTTTACTTTTGATACTTATACTTTAAAATCAAATACTTCTAGACTTTTACTCAAGTAGAATTTCACTGGGTGACTTTCAACTTTTACTTGAGTCATTTTCTATTAAGGTATCTTTACTTTTACTCAAGTAAGACAATTGGCTACTTTTTCCATCACTGGTTAGTAAGCTAAAAGCCATCAATGCATGCACGCACGCACGCACGCACGCACGCACGCACGCACCTTTACACACAGAGTGTATCCAAAACCCTAGCACCACCGAGTCTCTCCTGCTTAAAGATTCCAGTCATGGGCCAGGCCACGGCCACTAAGTGGTTCAGAGAGCCAAGGGGGACCTGGGCCACCCTGGTGACAGGTCAGGGGGAAGGGGCTCGCCATGTTAAGTAAATGCCAGACTGGTCAGAATAACTCTGCATGGCCATTTCAACCCCACCGTTCCTGAGAGGCCTGCCTGGCTAACCCACGTAACTGCCAAACCCACTTCCCCTCTTGCCCGGCATGGCCGTGTCACCAGTATGCAACCATCCAATCCCAGAGGTGAGGTTAAATGCTATACCAGAGAGATGCATTAAACATGAGTCATTTCAAATGAAAGGTAGCTGCGCTCTCGTCTAGAAATGATAGGAACATTAACCAGGGGTCAGCCAGCTTGGGCTGCATTAATGAAGGACTGATGCCTCTCTTTAGATTCACCTCTACAGCCCTTAAGAACAATTCACTTCACAAAAGGGCTATGAAAACCAGCTCAAAGACAGGCTGGCCTTCCATCTCGCACATGCATACCCATGCACATCCCCATGCAAGACACATACAACAACACACATTTCTGTGAGTGAGAGACCTGCAAAAGAAAACCTTGCTACCATGTTGTTGTGTTGCTACCATGCTGTGTTGTCACGTTTTGCTGTTATGTTGTTGTCTTAGGTCTCTCTTTATGTAGTGTTGTCTCTCTCTTGTTGTGATGTGTGTTTTGTCCTATATTTATATTGTATAATTTTTTTAAATCCCTGGCCCCCAGCTCCGCAAGAGGTCTTTTGCCTTTTGGTAGGCAGTCATTGTAAATAAGAATTTGTTTTTAACTGACTTGCCTAGTTAAATAAAGGTTAAATAAACTATTTTCAAACTATATTGCAGTAGCAAAAATGACAACATATTCAAAGCCTCAATATAAAATACAGACCTTATTGCATGTGAATTATGGAGACCTGGTTAATAATCTATATATAGCAATCTGCTACGGTCAGCAACATCCTATCAAGTCAAGGATCTTCTGACAGCATTAACCCTCTGCTGAACTCTCTACATGAACATTATTTCTTAAAACCCTTTCCTCCACTGATCTAAGGCCTTATCAGAGGAACCATACCACCACACCTCTAACCTTGTCAACCTTCCATGTAGTAGTCCCAAAAGTGCCAGCCCTAAATCAAGTGCACACAACATATTCGAAAGAAAACAATAGGCAAACTATTTTCACCCAGGTCTGAATGGCACAGATAAGACATTTTGTTAAGGGAAAGGTGGCTGTGGCCTCCTCCACCCATTTCAAAAGGTGCAGTATAACTGCATTATGCCGTGATTAAATCGGAAATATGCAGCTAGAGGGCCATGAAATTGGACATGATGAGTGTGCCACATTAAAAAGTAATTATCAATACCACTCTCCCATTGTCTCCCTTACAAGCCGCCGCAGTGAATCAAAGCCTGAATGAAAATGGATTTGAACTTATTCCAGACAACAATGTGACAATGTGTTTTGTTTTCAAAGCCCCAGTGACCCAATTGTGACTACATTACCATGAGAGCCTTCCTCTTGTGATTGAGACCATACTGTATTGTGTGTGTGTGTGTCACTGTGATTGTGTGTATGTGAGTGACACAGACCGCAAGAAAGAGATCTAGATGTCTGAATCATCACTTACTCACACAAACACAGAGGGGGTGGGGGAATGAGACGACAGCTGCCGTTGAACTGTGACACAGTGGAGCTCTATGAAATCTATGAACCAGACATTTTATTTTTCTTTCTTCCGCTCTCTCTCCCTTCCCCTACACTGGAAGGCTTGGCTGGCTCATCCACGCTCGGAGGTTCAGTCAGTAAGGAGAGGGACGGAGTTGTCTGCGGCACCACGATTAGACGCTCACACTGTCACATCGATAAGCTGCTGTTGATGGGAAAATTCCCCCACCGTGTCCCAGTGTGACCTGGGAGACAAAGGCGAGGTCAGCACCACAATCATGGGTGGCGTCAACAAATGGGAAAAATATAAAACCTTGAACTAATGTAGGTTTCTTAGTGTTTCAGGAGGGACAAAAAACTCTACACACTGCAGAGCAGACACAGAGTAAGAGTTTGTGTGAGTTTTCGAAGGCACAGATAAGGTCTGTTGTTACTTGGCATTGTGATGCACTGTGCTGATCGTGACGTCTCTTTATTGATCAAAGGTTAATATGCACTGAAATACCATAAGTGGCACAGAGTCATGTAAAACCATGACCCTCATCATACTCCTAACCACAAACATAAAGTCCCGATCTCATCTCTGAGCGTACCTCTCTCCACTAAGCCAACTCATTCTGCACCATCTAGGATAAAATAGGCCACGTAGAGGTTATATATAGCATACGTACTGGCTACATAAGTAATGTAAGGACCATAAACACTATGTGAACTTTGTTATTTACATGTGAATTTATGTAACTATAAATGGAACACTTTCCATTACAAGACATTATTCCAGGGCACACGTGGTTATATTGGGCCAACTACTCACTACTGCAGCGAAAATGTTGTTCATGTAGACAAAAACATCTACGCAAAAGTGGTAGATGCTACTGTACATATCTGCAAAGTAACTCATCTGTTTTGAGGTTATATAATTATTCCTTTAGTAGTTGCTGTGTTATATTTAGGCAAAAAGGCACGAGGGGGTGTGTGTGGTATATGGCCAATATACCACAGCTAAGGGCTGTTCTTAGGCAAGACACAAAGCGGAGTGCCTGGATACAGCCATTAGCCGTGGTATGTTGGCCTTCTACCACAAACTCCTGAAGTGCCTTATTGCTATTATAAACTGGTTACCAATGTAATTAAAACAGTAAAACTTGTTTTTTTGTCATACCTTTTGTATAAGGTCTTATATACCACGACTTTCAGCCAATCAGCATTCTTAGCTCAAACCACCCAGTTTATAAAAGGCCATTGCCCATGTTAAGTGTGACCTACGGCCCTGATACTATCACTTGTGTAGTACCTACAGCCCTACACCAAAATCAGGGCACAATAACATCTCAACTCATATTTTATTGTAGCACTGACAGTCAGCCTCCCTCCACCATATGTTGTACTGTGATTTGGCCAGAAACTTTATCTTATCACTGGTCACAGATGTTCTGTTTTGGGGCACGCTGGGCTATTCCACGCAGGGCTCTGTATTGCTATTGCCATTTTCTACTGTAGAAATGTTGAGCTCCACGAGACAATTCTATTTACACTGCCCTGATTGGAGGGGGAGGGCAACTGTCTGGCAAGTGTCGTGCGCGACCTCCGGTGGTAGCGGTCAAGTCCTGGCAAGTTTGCAAGTTCACATTATAGTAAAAGGTCTATCTGAGGGTATTTTCTCTAAATCTCTAGGCAATATCTCATAGTTAGAAGAGGTCCTTAGGTTGATTTATTGGTCTGCCACTGGTGGTAGGACAATAAACAAACAAATCCATTTGATGAGATTTGTTTTCAGTATCACTTTCTACATTATGGATGCCCTACTGCACTTATTAGGATCAATAATAGCCTACTTGTGCAAAGTTATACTTATGCTTTTTGAAATGTATTTATTAACTAGGCAAGTCAGTTAAGAACAAATTCTTATTTACAATGATGGCCTAGGAACAGTGGGTTAACTGCCTTGTTCAGGGGCAGAAAGACATATTTTTACCTTGTCAGCTTGGGGATTTGATCCAGCAACCTTTTGGTTACTAGCTCAACGCTCTAACCACTAGGCTACCACTAGGCTACCTAAATGAGTCCATTTAGGCTACAGACTTTTAAAAGGCACATACAAGGGGCTGTGAGCTGTCATGACACAGCATAATTATTTTTGTGTATGACAACACAATGCCCAATGTTGGGAAAACCAATTTTTATGCATCTGAAATGCATTCATAGAACATTAGCCTCTACATTAGTGAATCGTAGAAAGTGTTACCAAACTGTCTATTGTGTGGCATATAGGCCTAGTGAAGGTTAAAAAAAACAGCGTGTTTAAGCAACTCAAATGCCTTTTTACAGGGAGTGTTTAAGAAGTCATTCCGTTAGCATAAAAACATGTAAAACATTCAACATTCAAAGCTTACGTGGTTCAATATTTCACTGATTCCGAACAATGACCAACATATGGAACCACGGCCCCACAAACATGAATGATACATTTTCCAGAGACCAAGGACAGACATTACTGTACAACACTGGACAGAACAGAGATTTTATTATTGTAAACAATGCAAGGAATTTTATAAAAGGAATTTAATTACTACGCAATAACAAATGGGAGAAAAAAAGTTACATTTATGAAACATGCCAAGGGCAACACATAAGCCAGGTTTTATTCTTATTTCAGTTATTTTAAATCTGGTCAGTTTTTTTTAGGTTATGTTGAGAGAAAAATGTATTGACGATCTTACTTTCACTTTGGTGGTGACTGATTATCAATAAGATTAGGCCCATAAGATTTATGTTGATGTGCAGAAAACATTTGGTAACCTACTTTTCACCCCCCAATAATGGTTTTCTATAAACCTTCACAATGTAGTTTACATGCCACACATCTCCCATTCTGGTGAAAATTTGTTTTAGAGGTAGGCTAAAGTATGCTCCAATACAAAGATTTTCTCCAAACCCTTCACCTTGAGTCATGCTGCTGCTGGGACCACAATGCACTGCTTTTCCATTTCCTCTCTCTGCCCTGGTTTTGGCTCTCAAGAAACTAGGCGTATGTCTCGGGTCACTACTTCACAGGAGAGGTGTTTGAACATAACCATATTTTTGGGGCAGAAATGCCTTCTTGAACATGTGACCTTTCATGTGCCTTAATAACAAACTTGTATGCCATCTGTAAATACGAATAAAATTGTTACATTACGAGCTGAGTTGGTTAAGCCACAAAAAAAGTCAGCAACCTTCCCGCTACCTATGATTGGCTGAGATGAGTGGGCTGGACATGCCGAGAGATGAGTTCGGATTGGTCTGCCATGTAGCATGCTTCTGTCTATTTGATCTGGTCAGATTGTGTAGGTAATCCTGTCTAACGTGGCTTTAATTTTTTTTTATTGTGTAGTAAAATGTAACAAAAGACTCAACTATTCAAGTATCCATTTCAGTAGAACGTCACCGGGACAACTGTTTCAGAGCACTCTCGTCTGAGGAGCACAGTTACAGCCACCAATGCTCTGGATAACATGAGAACAGCCTAACCAGCTCTGCTAAGGAGAGTAAAATGGCCAGAGTTTGGCTGGGGGTTAAAGCTCAAGATTATTCTTATGGCATTGCACACGGTCAGTGTGTACCAGAGTGACTTGATGCAAAGCAAGCTTTACAAACAAAACGGAAACAACACAGACGTCTTATTTAATGAAAGGGGTTGCAATCTGCCGTGAAGCATTCATTCATGTATACGGGTAAGAGTCTAGCTACAGTTTCAGATATTATACGTTTCTAATTTTGTCAAAGTTGTTTTCATTGCAAGTTAAAGCTTACTGTTAGCTACCTAGCTAGCTGACGTTAGATGGCTGGCCCGCTAGCTAACATTACGTTTATGATGTGTGTAGTAATATTATCTCAGAATGCCATTAAGCATGGCTAGTTATAGCCTAATGTTAGCTAGCTAACATTGAACCTATTTGGTTAACTTAAGCTAGCTATGACAACCAGTTTGTATTGCTAGTATTCTATTGATTGGGATAATGGTTCATTGTTTAGCTAAAGGTAACTAACACACTTTTGTACATTGCGCTATTCCGTACAGTTTATCTTATTTTAGCGCCCAAAAAACGTAATACTTTCAGGTCAACTGTAATATGAATAGCATTGTAAAGCACAATTTCTCAACCCCATAGAAAATCTTTGGAGGGAGTTGAAAGTCCGTGTTGCCCAGCAACAGCCACAAAACATCACTGCTCTAGAGGAGATCTGCATGGAGGAATGGGCCAAAATACCAGCAACAGTGTGTGAAAACTTACAGAAAACGTTTGACCTCTGTCATTGCCAACAAAGGGTATATAACAAAGTATTGAGATAAACCTTTGTTAATGACCAAATACATATTTTCCACCATAATTTGCAAATAAATTCATAAAAAATCCTACAATGTGATTTTCTGGATTTTTTCCCTCATTTCTGTCTGTCATAGTTGAAGTGTAGCTATGATGAAAATGACAGGCTTCTCTCATCTTTTTAAGTGGGAGAACTTGCACAATTGGTAGCTGACTAAATACCTTTTTGCCCCACTGTATGTAAACTTCCGACTTCAACTGTATGTGCTGAGAGAAGGACAGTGTACCTCTAGAGCAGTGATGTTTTGGGGCTAACCATACTCCCAAGTACTTGTATGAGGTAACTACCTCAAGCTCTAAACCCTCAGAGGTAGTAATCACACCTGTGGGGAGAGGGGCATTCTAGTTACCAAACCACATGACCTTTGTTTTCGAGGTGTTCAGAACAAGGTTAGTGGTAGAGAAAGCTTGTTGGACACTAAGAAACCTTTGTTGTAGAGCATTTAACACTAAATCCGGGGAGGGGCCAGCTGAGTATAAGACTATATGATCTGCATATAAATTGATGAGAGCTTCCTACTGCCTGAGCTATGTTGTTGATGTAAATTGAGAAGAGCATGGGGCCTAGGATTGAGCCTTGGGGTACTCACTTGGTGACAGGCAGTGGCTGAGACAGCAGATTTTCTGACTCTATACACTGCACTCCTTGAGAGAGGTAGTAAGCAAACCAGGCCAATGACCCCTCAGAGTCACCAATACTCTTAGCCGGCCCACAAGAATGAAATGGTCTACCGTATCAAAAGCTTTGGCCAAGTCAATACAAATAGCAGCACAATATTGCTTAGAATCAAGGGCAATGGTGATATCATTGAGGACCTTTAAGGTTGCAGTGACACATCCATAACCTGAGCGGAAACCAGATTGCATACCCTTATCACCTCTAAAATGCAAATAAAACACTATAAAGAGTTTATGTAATGTGTCATTACATACCTATTTGACGGTATTTAGGGCGGCGCTAAAGTTATATTCAGAAGTAAACAGCGGCTGTCAAGGCTTTTGAGCGTGATGATGGCTTGCAGTGGGGACGCAAAAAATGAATGCATTCAGTTGTACAATTGACTAGGTATCCCCCTTACCCTGTTCCTTTCTTGTTTTTAATCTGCGAGAGAAGTGCTACACCTGGTGGAAAGAGGCTGTATGACACAGAATGAGTTGCATAACGTCATGACCCGTCCCAATTTAACGTGCAGCGTCAGAGGGGTCTGTTTTAAAAAATTTTTTTTTTTTTTTTTTTTACTTTTCTCCAATACTATTGGCCAGTACCATGTCAATCAACACTTGAATAGAAACGCAGTTCACGTCCCGGATTTTGATGCCAACACAGTCGCTACAGTCCCATTCGTTTTCATTACAGCCAAGTTTGAATGCCACGGTTGCGCACATTTGTACGGAATGGGGTTAGTCACCGTTAGCTGCTAGCTAGCTCCATGTATAAACAAAAGACCCCAAATTAAAGTTCACTACTGGATCGCTAGCTAACATTATGTTTATGATCTGTGTGTAGTAATGTGTGTAGAATGCCATTTCGCATTGCTAGTTATAGCCTAATGTTAGCTAGCTAACTAGCTAACATTGAACCTATTTGGTTAACTTTAGCTAGCTATGACAATCGGTTTGTATTGCCAGTACTCTATGGATTAGGATTATGGTTCATTGTTTAGCTAGCATGTCTAAACAAAAGACCACTTCGCCAGATGGTTACATGACCCATCAAGTTAGCCAGGTGTGTCTGACGGTGATTACAGCTATCTATTGTATAATAATGCCAAAATATTTGTATCTGGAATTTGTCTTTCAGCATCAGTAGAACAAGCCTGACTCTCCTCCACCAGTCACACAAGGAGAATGTTCTAATGCCTCCCATCAAAAAGAGAGCTGGCCTAAGCAAGCTCCTGAAGAATGAAGACTTGCAGCGAGTGGTGAACTTCATCAACAACTACGCAGAGGATAATGCAATAGTATTACCAGGACTACACCCAGGACACAAACACTTTGGTGGAACGCTGCTGCCATCCCATGTGACAAAAGCAGCAAGGAATCATTACAAGGAATCGATGACAACACTTGGTATGTAAAGTATAAACAATACATTTCGATTATTTAATTGACCTCCAACATGATTGGCACTACTTTTATTGATTTCACATTATTTCTGTATTTTCCAGATATATTTACGTGCGTTAATGTGTGTTTTCATTTTAACTTCCAATTTCCAAGATGATGTTTCTGTATGCAGTGCTGTGGACCATTGTCATGCTGGTGATAACCCTTGTGACACACACAGGGGCCCCATAAATGGGTTCCCTAGATCTCTGCTGTCTGTCCAGCGGTCACTATCTAACAGGAGAGCAGGGGGCCTAAAAAATGATATTACGTTACATTTTCTTTTCATTAACCTATTTCTGATATTGTGCCTGGAGGACCATGCACAAGCTCCACCAGTCTGGACCTTCACTTCATGATCACATGCCACACCAAGTTTTCCCCCGACTGGTGCTTTGGCCTCATCAAGCTGCGCCTCAGAAAGACCAGAATGAACACTTTGTCTGAGATCGCTGGTGTTGTCAAGAACAGCCCTGTGACAGGGGTCAACATCCCACAGCTGGTTGGATTGGTGCTGGAGGAAAGCTATGGCTGGCAACAACACCTGACTCCGTACTTCAGGCTGCTGCCACAGTTCAAGCAGTACCAGCACTTCAGGTAAATATCATTTTCATTTTTTGCATTGTATTGTATGAGGTTATTCTTTTAATCTGAACTTGGGAGGTGAATTGATGTTGTGCAATATTGTAATGTCTTATTTCTTGTTGTTATTTCCGGTTTTACAGCTTCAATGCTCTGGAAACTGATGGTGCTGTGGCAAAGGAGTGTTTGGACTCAGTCGGGACCAGGTTTCAGCTGCTGTGCAACCCTGACATCCTTCCTCCCATATATGGTCTGCCTGTACAAGCACCACCTGGACTGAACACAGCTAGACAAACTTGTGTTTTTGAGAAGTTCAGGGAGTTTTGTGACAAAGAGGCTATGGACATCACATGCCCTGCACCAAAGTCAAAGGCAGGACAAAAACAGGCTCTCTGAATATAGATTCCCTTGTTCATGTGTGGTTCAGATGGACCAGACATCAGCCCCATCTGCAGTGCCTCTATCCAAATGATTCTCTCCTAACACACACACCTGTCACATTCTGACCTTAGTTCTTTTGCTATGTCTTTGTTTTAGTATGGTCAGGGTGTGAGTTGGGTGGGTTGTCTATGTTAGTTTTTCTATGATTTGCTATTTCTATGTTTGGCCAGGTATGGTTCTCAATCAGAGGCAGTTGTCTATCGTTGTCCCTGATTGAGAACCATATTTAGGTAGCCGGTTTTCTATTGTGTTTCGTGGGTGATTATTTTCTGTTTAGTGTGTGTTGCACCTGACGGAGCTGTTTCGTTTGTTCTCTTTTGTTACTTTGTATTTAGTGTTCAGTTCAGTTTATTAAAAGGATGAACACTTACCACGCTGCGCATTGGTCTGACATGTCTTACTCCTCGTCAGAGGAGCAGGAAGACTAACGTTACAACACCATACGTTGCTGCTACTATTTAAAACAAAATGCATCCTGCTGCTCAGCCACTTTACCCCTGATTGTATACATATAACTACCTAATCTATTACTGATATTCTTCTTGTACATACTGTATATTATTTGATTTATTTTGACACATCTATTTCTGATATGGCTACTATGCAAGTAGCCATTTGGCTGTACCGTTTAAACCTTCTGTAGAGACCCATCCATTTGGCAATAATATGTGGCTGGGGGTTATAGCATTTATTTCACATGACCCATCAATTTAGACAAGTGTGTCTGTGTAAATGTCATTTAATATTTATAAAATATCTTTATCTGGACACTTTCTGTTTACCAGGAATTGTTCCTTATTGTAGGCTACTTTTATTCTTAATCTTTACTACACCACTCAATGTTTAGCACATGACCTCACATGTGAATCCTTAAAGAGATGGGTGGTGCTGGCTTAAGAGGGTGTGAACAATGCTGAATGGGTGTAGACAAAAGAGCTCTCCAGTAGGTACCAAAATATTTAAAGGCCATTTTCTCGAAAGTGAGTTTACAAGTTTATCAACTTTCAAAGCAGAATTACTTTCCTCAAATACATTGTATGATATACCATTCTGTAGTCTCCAATTTCAAAAATAAAATTTCAAATTTTGCTACATAAGACCGATTTGAGCCTGTAGGTCACAATTGAATCAGCTTGGTCCTGTCCACATATCTGATATTTTTTAGAGATGGGTTATACAATGAGGGAAAAAAGTATTTGATCCCCTGCTGATTTTGTACGTTTGCACACTGGCAAAGAAATGATCAGTCTATCATTTTAATGGTAGGTTTATTTGAACAGTGAGAGACAGTCCTTCACGGCGCAGTGTGTTACCAATTGTTTTCTTGGTGACTATGGTCCCAGCTGCCTTGAAATCATTGACAAGATCCTCCCGTGTAGTTCTGGGCTGATTCCTCACCGTTCTCATGATCATTGCAACTCCACGAGGGGAGATCTTGCATGGAGCCCCAGGCCGAGGGAGATTGACAGTTCTTTTGTGTTTCTTCCATTTGCGAATAATCGCACCAACTGTTGTCACCTTCTTAATAAGTTGCTTGGCGATGGTCTTGTAGCCCATTCCAGCCTTGTGTAGGTCTACAATCTTGTCCCTGACATCCTTGGAGAGCTCTTCGGTCTTGGCCATGGTGGAGAGTTTGGAATCTGATTGATTGATTGCTTCTGTGGACAGGTGTCTTTTATACAGGTAACAAACTGAGATTAGGAGCACTCCCTTTAAGAGTGTGCTCCAAATCGACGGCTCGTTACCTGTATAAAAGACACCTGGGGGCCAGAAATCTTTCTGATTGAGAGGGGGTCAAATACTTATTTCCCTCATTAAAATGCAAATCAATTTATAACATTTTTGACATGCATTTTTCAGGATTTTTTGTTGATGTTATTCTGTCTCTCACTGCTCAAATAAACCTACCATTAAAATTACAGACGGATCATTTCTTTGTCAGTGGGCAAACGTACAAAATCAGCAGGGGATCAAATACTTTTTCCCCCTCACTGTAAAGGTTTTGTATAATTTCAGCCAGTAGTTTTGAAAGTGGCACTCACGGGCCAAAACAGGTACCCGGAAATTGTGCACAATTGTGTACAACGTCATCCATTTCTTATGTTACGCCCTGCAAACCCCCTCCACCCCCATTCCTATTTGTTATGCTTCGAATTCCAATTCGTACAATATCTACAATTCGTACAATAAGTGCTTAAGATCCCGTTCAATCTCTAACAGAATAATAAAACATATCCCTTTCTAGCCAGCTATTACCATTACAAGAAGAGGCAGAAAGATTGATGCTTTAATCCACCCGGATCAGAGTACACAAAAGAGAGCATTGCCCGCAGTCAGCTATTAGCCACATATTCGCTTCTAAGCCCCGTGTTCAAACCTGGAGGCTGCCCTGACACTGCCTGACAGAAATTACAACCACCACTCCATTCCTCTTCAAAGGCACTCTCATCCCAGGCAACAGATAGCAGTAAACAACTCTTCACATACACCAGGCTACATGTTTAGATGGTCACTATTTTTGGTCATGGAGGTTCACTCCAACTGTGCTGGTCATTGTCAGCACATTGATTATATGACCACTGACCAGGGTAATATACTGTTTGTGTATTATAGTGGGGGCAATAGCAAATATAGTATTTGTCATTGAACCTCCAGGTCATTCACCAACAGGTCCCTATCAAAAGACCAAGAATGTCAGCATTAGTGAGCATCTGTTTTCTGCACCTCATCTTATCTGGTTGTCTAACAGGGGTCAGTGTCTGTGCAATGGAGCCGTGAGAATGGACCATTGTCATGCTGGTGATAAGTCTTGTGACACACACAACCCATAAATGGGGCCCCTAGATCTCTGCTGTCTGTCCGGCGGTCACTATCTAACAGGAGAGCAGGGGGCCTTGTATAATATATGACAACAATATACTACATTGACCACGAGTGCGTGTTGGTGTCAGTGTTGGGATCCTCAATTTATTATACGTTTGTTGTGTTAAGCGTAGGTTGGACCCCAGGGGTCCATTATTTCTGCACAGCTGGGGCCCTTGGACTAATACTCTCATTTAGGAGGTTTCTGCTGATCATTATACATTAGGGTGCCATTACAGCATCCAGTCCAGCATCACTGATTTCCCCCCAACAAATACGTGACTTCAGGTACTGCTCTGCATCAGCCTCCCTCGTTCCTTCTAGTATGCTTCTCTCGGTCCCTCAACACACTCTCTATCCATCTCTCGCTCTCCCTTACTTTATTTCAGTCCAACCCTTTCTCTGTCTGTACCTCCCTCTCTTTCTCATATTTGTTCATTGTGTCCAGAGCAGCGTATAATTGAATCTGCAGAGAATGCATGAGCAGGAACAAGTGATGCAGTCAGCTAGAAAGTGTGCATTCCTGTACAGTAGGATAAACAGTCAAATAATGAAAGAGGAGGGGAGAATGATTTTGCACTGTATCTGACAAGGCAAAAGACAAACACAGCTGATGCTTTTCCCACTGCACTCTGACAAAGACAGGGTACACTCATTTTCCAATGCACCGACTGTTGTTTCCCCCCCCAAGGCTCCCATTCTGCCTACATTGAGTTGTGGTACAAAAATAATATCCTTGAATGTCTGGTGTCAAGCCCATGTTGATAGCCCCATCATGTATTTACCCATTCCCCTTTTAATTGCGTTTATATGACGATGGAAGAAAAGCTTGCTTCACAGGCGAACTTGGGGATCCTCGCTTGATTGATCTGTAAACAATTGTGCCTATATTTTTGACAAACTTTGGTTTAATTGACAGATAAAACCTGCTTATTAGCAGGGAGCAGCAAGGGGCATCCCTTCCATTCATCAAGTCACTGTCGCAGATGGGACGGCAGACAGCAAACTGCATCTATTGCACCAAAATAACCATCTCTGGTTGCCTCTAACGCTTATATAATTACAACAATTCATGACACTGCTGAATTCATTAATGCATAAGCCAGAGTAAACAAGAAAAAGGCACTCGTATTCAAGGAATAAAAAGTAAAAAAGAAGAGAAAAAAATGTAAAACAGAGGGAATATCTTACTCCATTGAGCTGACATTGGCAAAGAGTGCTCATAAATACTTCATAAACACCAATTACTCACAGAAACGCAAAAGAGCAGCCGTTTCAACCAATTACAGAACTCCTTATTCAAAGGGTAGGGGGAGAAGATACTTCCTTTTTAGGACACTCTCTAAAGAAGGAGCTGTGATGTCACAGGCCCAATAACGTCCCTTCCACCTTCATGTCAGGGATGAAAGCCCCAACGTCCTTTGAGTAAACCCCAGAAGATTTGCATCAGTAACGTGTCTATCCTTGAAGACGTCTGAGGGGACTACACAAATTCCTCCCGCAGGCTTTGAGTCTCTCTCGCCCTCTCTCTGTCGCACTCGCTCTTTTCCATCTCAAAAGTCCTTCCTTGCCAGTTGGATAACAGAAAGAGAATAAGGAGGCAGAGGGTTGCTGCAGTTCACGTCGTCGTCGTCGTCGTCGGGCTGAAAATGGGGCAGCTGCTGTTGGAGTCATCATTCATCACACACCCTGGCTGTCTTCATCTCCCCCCTCTGCGTGGCACACAGGCTGTCTTCATATCCCCCCTCATCGCGGCACACAGGGCTAAACACATTTACCTCATAGGATTGGCTGCACTTGGAGGTGGCAGTAATTCTCCCAACAACAACAACCTTCCCAAGTTCCGCAGAAGCAATCCTCAAACGCTTCCCTTTCAACTGCTGCAAACTCTCAGGGCAAAAGCTTATAGTGTAGTAGTTTGGGGTTGTGGCAGCCACAGAACTAGAATTATATAAATTATATTACTATGACGGCAGCACTGTACTGTCATGACACAGACTTTGAGAGGAACAGAGAGTGGAGCAAACAAATTAATGGTCTGCTGTTATTCTAAGCGCCCCTCCATTTAAATTAAGCTACTGACATTCAGCTACAAAGTGGCGATTACGGGGAAAAGGTTACCCGGACTATTGCAGATATTGCAGTACCGACGCCCTTAAATATAAATTCTAAATCTCTTCACCCAATGAGCAGTGAATCAGTGGTACTGTGCAGATATAGCCTAGCCTAACAGCTTATTAGAAGTGTGGGACAATAAAAGAAGTGGGATAAGTGGGACATTGCACACTATCCAGACTCTCAGAAGCAGAGGTGTGAACAAACAGCCCTTAGCAATTCGTGCCACACTACGATGAAGCGAGTGCATGTGTGTCTGTGCCATTACTGGTACAACGGCTGATTTTCTGCAGACTGCTAGGCCGGCCTAAGTCCTTCCCCACTTGCCATTACGGAGTGCAGATTCTTTCTGAAAAACAAAAACAAACCCCAGGACATTCGGCCCCTAAATTAAACTCTTAGGTTGCACTCATTCTCAAACGGGCATGGGGAAGCAGAACGGCATGACAATGGTTGACGGGCAACTGGGAGAGGATGCAGAAGAGGCAACAAGCGCAATTCTCTAGACCCCAAATATTGCCCTTGAGACAGAAGTGGCTTCTTGACGATGGGTCACAGTTGTGTCTCTGTCACGTTCTGACCTTTATTTCCTTTGTTTAGTCTTTAATTAGTATGGTCAGGGCGTGAGTTGGGGTGGGCAGTCATTGTTTTGTGTTTCTATGTTTGGTTTCTGTTTCGGCCTAGTATGGTTCTCAATCAGAAGCAGGTGTCGTTAGTTGTCTCTGAGATTTTTGTGTTCATGTTGAGTTTTTCTTATTAAAACATGGGCACTTACCACGCCGCATCTTGGTCCGATCCTTGCTACACCTCTTCAGAGGAAGAGGAAGAAATCAGCCGTTACAGAAACACCCACCAACAGAGGACCAAGCGGCGTGGTAATGGACAGCAGCAACAGCGGCCGAAGACACAGGACTAATGGACTTGGGAGGAAATCCTAGACGGGAGAGGACCCTGGGGAATATCGGGGGAATATCGCTGCCCCAAAGCAGAGCTGGAGGCAGCGAAGGCAGAGAGGCGCCCGATATGAGGAGGCAGTACGGCGGCGGGGTTGGAAGCCCGAGAGTCAGCCCCAAAAATGTCTTGGGGGGGGACAGGGAGTGTGGCGAAGCAAGGTAGGAGACCTGCGCCAACTTCCTGTGCTTACCGGAGAGCGAGAGAGACCGGGCAGGCATTGTGTTATGCTGTGGAGCGCATGGTGTCCCCGGTGCGGGTGCATAGCCCGGTGCGGTACATTCCAGCTCCTCGTATCGGCCGGGCTAGAATGGGCATCGAGCCAGGTGCCATGAAGCCGGCTCTACGCATCTGGTCTCCAGTGCGTCTCCTTGGGCCGGTGTACATGGCACCAGCCTTACGCATGGTGTCCCCGGTTCGCTAGCACAGTGCGGCCTATTCCACCTCGCCGCACTGGTCGGGCTACGGGGAGCATTCAACCAGGTAAGGTTGGGCAGGCTCGGTGCTCAAGAGCTCCAGTGCGCCTGCACGGTCCGGTCTATCCAGTGCCACCTCCACGCACCAGCCCTCCGGTGGCAGCCCCCCGCACCAGGCTGTCTCTCCATCTTCTGTCTACAGGGTCTCCCGCCTGTCCAACGCTGCAAGAGCCTTCCTCCTCTCCAGCGCTGCCAGAGTCTGTCATCTGTCCAGAGCTGCCAGAGTCTCCCGTCTGTCCAGAGCTGCCAGAGTCTCCCCTCAGTCCGGAGCTGCCCCTCAGTCCGGAGCTGCCCTTTAGTAGGGTTGCCAGTCATAGGTCGGTGGCGAGGGTCGCCGCTTTAAAGAGGCCACGGAGGCGGGCGAAGAGGCGCACCAGAACTTTGGTGAAGTGGGGTCCACGTCCCGCGCCAGAACCACCACCGTGGACAGACGCCCACCCAGACCCTCCCCTACAGGTTCAGGTTTTGCGGACGGAGTCCGCACCTTTGGGAGGAGGGGTACTGTCTCGTTCTGACCTTTATTTCCTTTGTTTTGTCTTTATTTAGTATGGTCAGGGCGTGAGTTGGGGTGGGCAGTCATTGTTTTATGTTTCTATGTTTGGTTTCTGTTTCGGCCTAGTATAGTTCTCAATCAGAGGCAGGTGTCGTTAGTTGTCTCTGATTGAGAATCATACTTAGGTAGCCTAGGTTTCACTGTTGGTTTGTGGGTGTTTGTTTCCTGTGTCAGTGTTTGTGCCACACGTGACTGTTTCGGTTTGTTCACATTAATTGTTTTTGTATTTTGTGTTCATGTTGAGTTTTTCTTATTAAAACATGGACACTTACCACTCCGCATCTTGGTCCGATCCTTGCTACACCTCTTCAGAGGAAGAAATCAGCCGTTACAGTCTCCTTAATTATTAATCCTCAGTGTTGATATTTTGTTGCCCAGAAACCCCAGTTACACCTTCCTAGAGCAAGTAAAAATAGCAGTATATTTTGAACCACTGAGCTTGATGTATAACGTAACTAGGTGAGAAAACGGTAGTCAGAGAGAGTTTGAAGGAAGTACAGTCCCTAGGAAAGGCCCAGGCTGAATATGACCAATGCCATCGCTACAAATGACTTGGTCACGCATTACTACTGCAAAACTGAGTCCACAAAACTTGCTGAACCAACAAAATAAGGTTGGCTTAAAGCTTGAGGAGAACAACTCGAGCATCATGGCCAACGTTATAATTATATTTTCAAGTGTTATATGATGTACTGTTTCATCTTTTGTTTTATGTGTAATATTAGTGTCTTAATGTGTTTGGACCCCAGGAAGAGTAGCTGCTGCCTTGGCAGTGGAGCTGCCAAACGTAGGCTAGTGCAAATAAGAGAAGGTGTATTCACAACGACGGCTCTGGAAGACGATGCAGAACCCTAGATGCCAAGCTACAGAATGTTGTGAGGATGCATTCTGTTTCTTGGCTAAATGTGGCTCTTGTTCACCAACACAATGTCACAGACCGTTGCTACTCCATATAGACATCGGCCATGAGACAAGAAAAACTTTCACAGCTGCCACCAATCAAGGCTGTCCACCCAGACACCACTGTACACCTGCCATTGTGGCATATGTAATGGCGTAATTCTGGCGTATTTCAATTTACCACTCAATTACATTTTCAGCTGCTGTCAGACTACCGCCAGCAGAAGGCATTGACTTTAAAAATCGGAATGGCTGGTGGGAGCCGCGAGGTAGGGAGGGGTGGGAGCCGCGAGGTAGGGAGGGGTGGGAGCCGCGAGGTAGGGAGGGGTGGGAGCCGCGAGGTAGGGAGAGGTGGGAGCCGCGAGGTAGGGAGGGGTGGGAGCCGCGAGGCAGGGAGGGGTGGGAGCCGCGAGGCAGGGAGGGGTGGGAGCCGCGAGGCAGGGAGGGGTGGGAGCCGCGAGGTAGGGAGGGGTGGGAGCCGCGAGGCAGGGAGGGGTGGAAGATGTGAGGTAGGGAGCGTTGGGAGCCACGATGCAGGGAGGGGTGGAAGATGTGAGGTAGGGAGGGGTGGAAGATGTGAGGCAGGGAGGGGTGGAAGATGTGAGGCAGGGAGGGGTGGAAGATGTGAGGTAGGGAGGGGTGGAAGATGTGAGGTAGGGAGGGGTGGGAGTAAATAAAGGCACAAGGGAAAATAAAGACCAAAAAACTGAAGAAAACAAATACATAGCATTACGATGATACACTCAGTGGCCAGTTTATTAGGTCCACCCATCTATTACTGGGTGGGAACCCACTTGCCTCCAAAACAGCCTCTTTGGGGCATGGATTCTCTAAGGTGTAGTGTTCAAATTATGCCCAATTGGTGTCAAGGGATGGGAGCCGCAAGGTAGGGAGGGGTGGGAGACGCGAGGTAGGGAGGGGTGGGAGACGCGAGGTAGGGAGGGGGGGAAGATGTGAGGTAGGGAGGGGTGGGAGGCGCGAGGTAGGGAGGGGTGGGAGACGCGAGGTAGGGGGGGGGAAGATGTGAGGTAGGGAGGGGTGGGAGACGCGAGGCAGGGAGGGGTGGGAGACGCGAGGTATCAATGAGCTACTTTCACCCACAGGACTGCCGCTGACTGGATGTTTTTTGTTTGTCGCGCCACTCTCGGGAAACCCTAGACCAGAGATGGAGCAATTCATTTTAAAAAAATCAGTCGGGGTCTCAACTTACTGTTGAGAGTTAGAATAATAACATCTGTTTGTGCATCAGCAGTCACTTAATTAGCCCGTGCCAGCATTTTTTATTTATTTATTGGCAAGTTAGTCCAGAGGCCAGCTACCTAAACGTGTAGTAAGCATGGTGGAATTACCGACCGGTGTGGGGCCCAGTGATCATCACTTAAAACCTACAAACATTTGCATCCACCCTATGGCAAAATGTGTAGAATTCCAGACAATCTGCTGTAAACATTACATTTTGTCTCCTGGCTAAATCAGTAGAATTGCAGGGGGAGGGGGTATGAATGTGGGTTCGCAGACTCACGAGCCACTATGGCCCTGCATGGTGAGTTTTGTTTTTTGTGGCCCCCACCCCCATCAAAGTTGCCCATACCTGCCCGAGACACTTTAGTGCGTGAAAAGCCCAGGAAGCCTGCTGTTTCTGAGATTCTGGAACTGGCGCGCCTGGCCCGAGGATCATACCACGCTCAAAGTCGCTTACAGTTAGAATGTTTTGTACATTCTAACGTTCAATCAAACAGTTCATAGAGCAAGCCACGGCGACGTGACTGTCTGTAGGAGCGAAACATTTTAGTGAACGGGATGTACCTAATAAACTGGCCACTGAGTGTGCATCTCAACTGAAAGGCATTGTATTATTTGAAAATGGATTAGAGGGTACAGTCAATGAACGGGCGGGGGGTTCTACAAGCAGTATGAAGACTTGTAGAAAGAGGTTCTATGCCCCGACATCAGTTATATGTGCCGACATCAGAAGAGGGACTTTGGAGGATTTCGGTGGCCAATGCAATGAGCTGTATAGATTTTTCTTTCTTTCCCCCTCTCATCCATGTTAAGAAGCAACAGAGTTCTTTGGATTTCTGAAGGAAGCTTTGGGAGTCGTACAATCTAGCCAGTTGACGGACGAGAACGAGGAGTGTTTGGTGTTTGACCTAAGAGCCTATGAACCCCTCTGAAGAGTGATTTCCTCTGTTTGCTCTCTTTCTTTCTTTCTCTTACCCTGCACTTGTTTCTAGTCTATGCGTCCAATATGGAATTAAACGGTTTAAGGCAGGGGTGTCAAAGTCAAATGGACGGAGGGCCAAATAAAAAAATCAGCTACAAGACGAGGGCCGGACTGTTCGAATGTTCATTGAAACATTTTTAAATGACGCATATAGTCTAGTGAACCTAATTGAACCTACTGAAAACCTAACAAATATATTACAATATGATCAGATAAATAAAGCAATATTTTCTTATGGCTCTGTCAGTAATCTTTAATTTTCAACAGACACAAAAGACAAATTTCCTTTATATAAATATCCCCATAACATGAACATTAAATGAAAGAAACCGGTATTCAAGGCACCATCAGTAGACTATATTTTCTATTTTAGCAAAAGTGGGCTAAATTTACTTCAAAGAAAAAACAATAATAGCAATTTTCTATCATCCACTCAACTGAAATATTTTTAAAATATAATTGGATTGAAATACAAAAAAATAAAGTGCAAAAATCTATTAATCAAAAACAACACTTTGTTTAAGGAGAAGTAACATGCAGTGAAAACAAATATTAAATTTTAACTTTTAAACTTGAACTGAGTAAAAACTCTAAATATGTGATTGCACAGTAATGTTCACTTGTTTGAGGTTGAGGGTGATACTTGGTGGTGTCCCATCTTTTCCACAAGTTCATCAATGTTCGGGGTAAGGCTCTGAGCTGAAGAAATCCTCAGAATTGAGTGGAGGTGTTCAGCAGTAAGTCGACTTCTGTGTGATGTTTTGTTCAGGTTCATCAAAGAAAACAGTTGTTCACACAGGTATGTGCTGCCAAACATAGACAACGTTTGAGCAGCCTGGATGCGCAGCTGGGGCATTGTGCCGGGGAGGAAACGGGCGAACTCCGCAGCACCCACTGCCGCATATTTTGCCCTCAGTGCATCATTGCATTGGAGGTCAATCAACTCCATTTGGAGGTTTGGTGGTGAGCTTTCCACGTCAACAGCAAATGGGTTACCGAGCAGTTCCAACCTGCTTTTTTGTGCTTCAAAGTCAGCAAATCGGCGTCGAAAGTCAGCGGCAAGCATACCTATTTTATCAGCCAACTGTGTGCTCGGGAACGCACTGGTAGAGAGCTTCTCTTTCATGGTCTGGCAGCTGGGAAAGTGGCTCAAATTTTCTTTCCGCATCTGCGTCTCCCACAGAGTCAGTTTGGTTTTAAATGCCTTCACTGTACTGTACATATCAGAGATGACACGATCCCGACCCTGCAGCTGCAAGTTTATTGCATTCAGATGACTCGTAATGTCACACAGAAAAGCCATTTCACACAGAAACATTTCGTCTCGGAGTTGTGTTGTGTCTTTCCCTTTGCTGTCCAAGAACAGACAAATCTCCTCACGAAGCTCGAAACATCTTTGAAGCACCTTTCCCTGGCTTAGCCATCGCACCTCTGTGTGATAAGGCAAAATCACCATGCTCCGTTTCTAACTCCGTCAGAAATGCCTTGAACTGGCGGTGATTCAAACCTTTGGCTCTGATAAAGTTAACTGTGCGCGTGATGATGCTCATTACATGCTCCATTTTCAAGGCTTTACCGCACAACGCTTCCTGGTGTATGCTGTCAGCTCACCTGTCGCGTTTTCCTCTTGCATCTTTTCCCGTATCTTCGCCACCAGTCCGCTCCTGTGTCCACACATCGCAGGTGCTCCGTCGGTTGTCAAACCCACGAGTTTTTCCCAAGGCAGCTCCATCTCATTTACACATCTTGACACCTCTTCATACAAATCATGCCCCGTAGTTGTGCCATGCATAGGACGTAAAGCCAAAAACTCCTCTGTCACGCTTAGGTTGGAGTCCACTCCGCGGATGAAAATTGACAACTGGGCAATGTCAGAAATGTCGGTGCTCTCATCCACAGCCAAGGAATATGCAATAAAATCTTTTCCCTTTTTCACAAGCTGCTCTTTTAGATTGATGGACAACTGGTCTACTCTCTCGGCAATGGTGTTTCTGCTCAGACTCACATTTAAAAAGAGTTGCCTTTTTTCTGGGCAAACTTCGTCACAAACTTTAATCATGCAGTTTTTGATGAAATCCCCCTCCGTAAATGGCCGGGCTGATTTAGCGATCTCTTCTGCCAAAATAAAACTGGCCTTTTGTAGCCTTTGTTCCATGTCCATATTCTTGTTTTTGTCCGCGTGTTTCGTTTCATAATGTCGTCTCAGATTATACTCTTTCAGTACCGCCACACTTTCTCCACACAGAAGACACACAGGTTTTCCAGCTACCTTCGTGAACATATACTCCGACTCCCACCTTGTTTGAAACCCCCGGTTCTCAGTATCCACCTTCCGTTTTGCCATTTTTGATGGGTATCTGAAAGTTAATTTTACTGTGATGCTGACGACTGCTGTGCCAATAAATATTGAAATGAAGCAGCCTACTGCTCGGTGCGTCACCTTTGCATTGTGGGAAATGTAGTATTGGTGCGTGTAAAAGATCTGCGGGCTGCCGGCTTGCTGCGGGCCGGTTCTAATAATAAATCAAGATCATCCCAGGGGCCGTAAAAAACCTTCTTGCGGGCCGGATGTGGCCCGCGGGCCTTGACTCTGACATATGTGGTTTAAGGTGTTCCTTGCATTGGGTAGAAAAGCAAATGCTCAATAAAAGGTTATAAACTTACTTTTAAATCAAGTAATTTGCTTATCCACACTGATCCAGTGTGACTAGGACAGGCTTAACAGTGGAAATCAGTCCTCAGACAAGGCAATCAATGACTTTGATTACTATCAAACTCGTGGCACTAGAGCCTTTGGTCATTGACAGCAAATGGATTCCCAAATAAATTAATATTTCATTGTGATTCACCACAAAGCTGCAGTAGAGACTCCTTCACATAACGGGTCATTGTTCACTGTGAATGGGTTAAGAAATAATTCCACAAACCAATAGTGTCAACATCACACACACACGTATTGCCTTTTGAGTATTCCCCTAGTTAGTTAGTCACTTAGTTAGCCATATCAAACCCCATTCTGCTATTGAGACAGCCTATGGCCCCAGTCTCCCGTTCACAAAGACCTCTGAGGGGTTTATTTTTATGGTGCTTTCTGTGTACTTCCATTTTCTGACCCTCTGATGACACCTGTGTTTCCCCAATTCGGAAGACAGTCTCCCTGGGTAGTATCATCCATCAGGCTTGACACAATTTACAGAAAAGCACTGCAAAAACATCTTCCTTCAATTTGGGTGCCATTTGAATGTTTTTCTGTGAAGCTCATTCAGACACCTGTCACAAACACCTGCGTCCTACTCTCCCGAGTGTGTAAAAAGGAACAGAGGTTTATAATCGGGCGCTCAATTTCTAATCTTTACCCACTATTTTTATCCATTCACTTCCTTCCCTCCACTTCTTATGAATCAGACATGATGCACACGAGGACACACACACATAAACATGGGTACATGCACAACCCTCTTCCGCCCTCACACACACACACACACACACCACAAACACACACAGCAATCTCTTTCCATGGATATCACAGATATCAATCAGCCATGGCTTGAGGCTAGAGAAAGAGAGGCATCCCAGGAAAAATATGTGGCGCATAGAGCACAGGGGAGTAGAAGCCTTCCATTTCAAACACATGACAAGTCTGTTTGGGCTGGTAGCATGCTCGATGCAAAAAAAGACTTATTTAGTTTCAATATGAATGACCTACAGTGCTTTCTAGTGATGCACCGATATGACATTTTTGGCCGATACCAATATCCGATATTTTCCTTGCAAAAAATACAAAACGATACGATAACCAATATTTCATATTTTTGCGGCCTTTTAACTTCTTGGTGACAGGGGACAGTATTTTCACGTCTGGATGAAATGCATGCACAAATTCAACTGCCTGCTACTGATCCTCAGAAGGTAAGATATGCATATTATTAGTAGATTTGGATAGAAAACACTCTGAAGTTTCTAAAACTGTTTGAATCATGTCTGTGAGTATAACAGAACTTATGTAGCACTCTCTTTTCAATGGGTTTTCATTGGGAAGTTCCTACCGCTTCCACTGGATGTCACCAGTCTTTAGAAATTGGTTGAGGTTTTTCCTTTGTGTAATGAAGAAGTAGCCCTGTTCAAAACGCATGACCAAAAGGTAGTGTCCGTTTGTTTTCTTCCTGTATTGAACACAGATCATCCCGTCTTCAATTTTATCGATTATTTACTTTAAAATATACCTAAAGTTGTATTACAAAAGTAGTTTGTAATGTTTGGGCAAAGTTTACAGGTAACTTTTGAGATATTTTGTAGTCAAGTTGGAACCTGTGTTTTTCTGGATCAAACGCACCAAATAAATGGACATTTTGGATATTTATTGACGGAATTAATCTAACAAAAGGACCTTTTGTGATGTTTATGGGACGTATTGGAGTGCCAACAGAAGAAGCTCATCAAAGGTAAGGCATGATTTATATTTTTATTTCTGTGTCGCGCCTGCAGGGTTGAAATATGCTTCTATTTCTTTGTTTACGGAGGTGCTATCCTCAGATAATAGCATCGTTTGCTTTCGCCGAAAAGCCTTTTTGAAATCTGACATGTTGGCTGGATTCACAACACGTGTAGCTGTAATTTTGTATCTTACATGTGTGATTTCATCAAAGTTAGATTTTTATAGTAATTTATTTGAATTTGGCGCTCTACATTTTCTCTGGCTTTTGGCCAGGTTGGACGCTAGCGTCCAGTTAAATTGTTAACACACACACACACACACACACACACACACGGACGCAGCAGTCTAAGGCACTAGATCTCAGTGCAAGAAGCGTCACCACAGTTCCTGGTTCGAATCTAGGCTGTATCACAACCAGCTGTGATTGGGAGTCCCATAGGGTGTACAATTGGCCCAGCGTCATCCGGGTTTGGCCGTTTGGGTCTTTGTGTGTCAAAAAAGATACACGTCAAATAACACTATTTGACATGTCAAATAACCTTGTTGACCAATCATGAGCTGAATATGACTGAACGTCACATAATAATTTAACACGTTCATAATTTTTTAAATGTAGTTATTACACATTGATTACACTATCACTCGTATTTCATATGTCACAACGATTCATCGATGCGTATGCTATGATGCTGGTAAAGTTGTCTCGCGCACCAACAGTGCTGGTCATGAAAAAAAAGCTAGCTAGCTCATGGATGCAAACAATGTTCTTCCCCAAAAACGTAGCAAAATGACATAATATGTTTCAGCAGCTAGGTGTCATCATCTAAAATAACCTAATTTATAAGCAGTTCATATTTGATTAATGGGGGTTGGACCCATCTATGTGAAGCTAGCCCCAAAAAGGATTAGGCACAATAGTGGACTTTGCGGCTAGCTTTCAAAATAAAAGTATGGCATAATTATACTATTTGTATTAATTAGCATCACTGTCAATGTCATACTTTTATTTTGAAGGCAAACCGCAAATTCCACTGTTGTGCCTTATCCTTATTGTGGCTAGTTTCACAACACATAACCCGGTCCAGTCGAGCCTCAATAGCCAGATAGCTGGCTTCTTATAACGTTGGCTTTGGGCAACAGGGTTAAGTAGCTGGCTAGCTGTTTATTTTCATGAACTGAAGTTCGATTTCAATAGGCGAACAACAAGTGTCAACCTAGCTAATACTTACTCATAAGGATTCCTAAATCATTGCTAAGAATAAAGATAATGACTTCAGTTTTTACTGGTCATTGTTTTCAGGCTGGTTGTATTCGTGCTAGCTAGGTCGAACAAATTATGCTTTATTACCGACGCGGTATTGCAAACACATCGTTCGTGGCCGGTGTTTGCTTGTTTGCAGACTTTTTTGTACAGCTTTGACAGCTTTGTCTTGAAGCTAATAGCAATAGCAGTGACGCTATTACTGTGTATCTCCGGTAGGGCAACATCTGAAAAATAGAGCACTTGGCAGTGTGTAACGGTGCTCGACCAGTCGGCGAAAGCCATCATCACCCACGACAGAGAACGGTTGATTGTCAAGGGCAATTAATTCCATTATCTTGGCTTTAATGGATTTCGCCATTGAGTTGTCTCGCTGAAATTTTTTCTTACTCTTTCAAATGACTGCTCGATTTGTTGACTGCTCGATCCACACAGCAGACATTGTGGGCTAGGTTAGGAATGCTGTGTTGCACGTGCAGTGCAAAATTTTACGTGGCGTCATTACATCATGTACATTATATAGGTAGGCACATCAGCTTTGACATTGGTTTTGCACATTGGAGTTAAACTAGACACCGGCCGATACCGATGCTGGCATTTTTAGCTAATAAAGTCCGATTCCGATATGTTCACCAATATATCGTGCATCCCTAGTGCATTCAGAAAGCATTTTACACATTTTGTTAAATAAAAACAAATCCTCAATCTACACACAATAACCCATACCGAAAAAGAGAAAATAGATTTTTAGACATTTGCACATTTATTAACAAATAAAAAATTATCCATATTATGACCATCTTAAAACAATTCCATATGTTAGCCAGACCCTGGCTTAGACTTAAAAATTAACATCCAACTCTGATGTTGATAAAACATCTCGGTCTGGCTAATATGTCAGCCTACGTGTCTCATGACAGCTGAATCAAAATAATGATGACAAAATACTTTTCTAGGAGTCTCGTGCAATAGCCTAGCTTTCTCTTCTCACCCCACATCTCTTTCCCTCAACCCTTGTTGTGGAAAGCTAATAAACCCATGTGGCCAGGGTGGGGATGACATTTCAGCTGGGGTGTTGTCAAATATGACTTCGGCACTCCCCTCCTTCTCTATGCAGGTGCTTATTTTGCTGAGTCTCATACCTTCCCCACAGAAAGCTGTCAGAAGCCTCTGTACTCTGTACTGTAGCGCTCTCCCCTGCTAGCTACCGTCTCTCGCCTAGGTTCTGTCCTTGAAACCGAGTCAAAACAAAAGAACACCACACACACACAGCTCCTGTCCTGCCATCTGAGAATGCTGTCTGTGACGCGACGGGAGAGCGACGGCAACATGACGGCAACAGACAGACACGCCAACGTTTTTTCCAAAACCCTGTGTCTACTACGCCAAGACGTGTCTGAGAGCCGGGTTTGTGAATCACGGAAGATAACAAGTCTCCTCTCTAATAATATCAGATACTCAGTCTGACAGGCCCTGGCAGGGCCCGTGTTGTTGGCTCTCACTGTTGGGCAAGGTGGTATATGGAAGCTTTTAAGCTTCCTGAGCCTGGAGAAAGGAAGAATTGATCAGCAGGATATCGCACGAATGGGGAAGCCAGTTAAACTTAATTTTGTGTTTGCACTTCGTTGGTGGAGGGGGTCTTTGCTGAGAAATGGTGAGAGAGTGAGTGAGAGAGCACACAATAGACAACAGTACAATGTAGCAGCAGCAACCCTACGGGCAGCGTCGATACTGAACTCGGCAAACACAAATGGGCTTGGATCTGTTACATCCTGTACACAGGCAGTCTCTTCTGATGCCTATTGATCACATTCAACCAAAGGCAACTGGCTGGCTTAAACAGCCTGCTTGAATAAAACAGTAATGATGCACTTATACACCCTTTGTGCGACAAATTGAACACGCTTTACTGTCTGGACCCAAGACAAAATCAACTGTGGGTAAGGAAAAATGACTAATTGTGGCTTAGGGATGTAAGTTTAAATGTAGTCTAAATGACGAAGAATCTGAAGGAACACTGAAAATATAATAGCCAGTATATAACAGTCATGAGTAGGGTTGCACATTTTGGGGAATATTCAGAAGTGGAAACTTTCCGTGGGAATTAATGGGAATATATGAGAATTAACGGGATTATATGGGAATTAATGGAAATATATGCAAATTAATATTAATACATTTTACCTTATCATAAGTAGACATCATTTCAAATGATTAAATCCTTCCAATAGAAACTAAAAAAACAATTTAGTTACGAATTGAACTTCAATTAAATGAGTAGACTTTTCACATGGCATGATGTCACTGAACAACAAAAGAAAGGGAATATTGAATGATCCCCAATGATCCATGGACCTCCTCAATGTCCACCTCTTGAACATCAGACTCTGGGGCCTCTTCTTCACTGTCACTTTCTAACCTTGTTGAGGATGGCTCATTGTCAGGCTCAAAAAGCCTCACATTTGCCTGGATGGCCACCAACTTTTCAACCCTTGTATGTGGTCAGCCTGTTGCGTGCTTTGGTGTGTGTGCTCCCAAACAAGGACCAGTTGCTCTCTGAGGCGGCTGATGTTAGTGGGATTTGGAGGATGATGGAGGCAACAGGGGAAAGAGACTCAGATCCACAGTCCCTTCCACCAGGTGGCTGATGAGATATTTTGGCACGACTGCCATATTGCATCTCCTTCCCAAAGCCCTTGCTTGGAAGTGTACTTCGCCAGACTGCCAAGAACCTTGCTCTCATCCAGGCCAAGGGGGCAAGACACGGTAGTGATGACACCATAGGCTTTGTTGATCTCTGCACCAGACAGGATGCTCTTGCCAGCATACTTGGGGTCCAACATGTACGCTGCGGCATGTTTGGGCTTCAGGCAGAAGTCTTCATGCTTTTTGATGTATTTCAGAACTGCAGTTTCCTCTGCTTGGAGCAACAGTGAAGTGGGCAGGGCAATACGGATTTCTTCTCTTACATCTGCAAGCAGAGTCTGAACATCAGACAGGATGGCATTGTCTCCCTCAATCCGTGCAATGGCTACTGCTATAGGTTTCAGGAGTTTCAGGCTGCTTACCACTCTCTCTCAAAATACATAATCCAGGAGGATCCTCTTGATGGGGCTGTCCATATCGGCAGACTGTGATATGGCCATTTCTGGAGAGACTCCTTCCCCCCCAGGAGACTGTCAAACATGATGACAACAACTCCCCAATGGGTGTTGCCGGGCAGCTTCAATGTGGTGCTCTTATTCCTCTCACTTTGCTTGGTGAGGTAGACTGCTGCTATAACCTGATGGCCCTTCACATGCCTAACCATTTCATTGGCTCTCTTGTAGAGTGTATCCATTGTTTTCAGTGCCATGATGTCCTTGAGGAGCAGATTCAATGCATGAGCAGCACAGCCAATAGGTGTGATATGAGGGTAGGACTCCTCCACTTCAGACCAAGCAGCCTTCATGTCCGCAGCATTGTTTGTCACCAGTGCAAATACATTCTGTGGTCCAAGGTCATTGACGACTGCCTTCAGCTCATCTGCAATGTAGAGACCGGTGTGTCTGTTGTCCCTTGTGTCTGTGCTCTTGTAAAATACTGGTTGAGGGGTGAAGATGATGTAGTTAATTATTCCTTGCCCATGAACATTCGACCACCTATCAGAGATGATTGCAATACTGTCGGCTTTCTCCATGATTTGCTTGACCTTCACTTAAACTCTGTTGAACTCTGCATCCAGCCAATTAGCAGATAAAGCATGTCTGGTTGGAGGGGTGTATGCTGGTCAAAGAACATACAGAAATCTCTCCCAATACACAATGCCTGTGAGCATCACATTGCCTGTGAACCAGTTGCATGCACAGCTCGAGCAAGACATTCATCAGCATTTTTCTGACTACGTTCCTCCGTTGAGTCAAAAACACTTCTCATTCCAGGTGGACCAACAGTTGTTGCTATCAATAAGGTGTCCGATTCATAATTTTCACCTCGAATAGAAGTAGAGGGACTTTGTCAGAGGTTGCTTGTTGTGAGCGATGAGGGAACTTTATGCACTTGGCCAGATAATTCTGCATCTTTGTTGCATTCTTCACATATGATTTGGCACAGTATTTGCAAATGTACCCATATTTTCCTTCTACATTAGCTGCAGTGAAAATTTCTCCACATATCATATAGTACCCGTGGCATTTTCCTGTAAAGATTAGAAAATAAATTGTAAAAAACAAATACAATTCTATGTACAGATAAATAGTTAAGCAGTTAGATTAAACAACTCATTCGTAAGATAAATGTTTTAAAATTAAATATGTATGGAAACAGGTGAATTAACACTCCTCAGTTAGCAGGCTCAAAGAAGCTAAAACCTATATGGTAGCAAAAACTAACGAGCAGTAGTTAGAAGTTAGAAATTATTTAAACCCACTTTGCTTTAGGCTACTATTTACTAGTTAACAAAAAATAATGTATGTCAAATAAAATATATTCACCCCACCCAGAATTGTAATCAAAACCTACCAGAAAGCATGTAGTCCTTGGGTCAGACAGTGTAGGAGTGTGGGCTTAATAGCATCTCATTAGTGTGCAAGATCTTAAGAATCAGCTATTCCTGTGATCGGATACTGCACTGTACATGTGATGGAAGAATGCACTGTGCATGCAGAGGGTTG
Organism: Oncorhynchus mykiss; assembly: GCF_013265735.2. Lineage (NCBI taxonomy): Eukaryota > Metazoa > Chordata > Actinopteri > Salmoniformes > Salmonidae > Oncorhynchus > Oncorhynchus mykiss. The sequence goes on from NC_048574.1 coordinate 24,333,326, forward strand.
CAATTCCATTGAATTGGGGATAGTTTAACCAAAATATGCCACAAGAGCTATAATTGCCTTATGTGTATCCCACAAAAAAAAGGTTAACTGTTATAAGCTAAACTTTTTTTTGATGAATCTAAGCAAAAGTCCTAAAATTCCCAGGAAAATTTCAGGAAATTTACCAGAAAGTTTCTGATCGTTTGCAACCCTAGTCCTAGCCAGACATCATAACAGTATCTTGAACTGCCCTTGACAAACAGCCCTCGTTTGAATTCCATTTGTTTTTACAGTGAATATTCTCTAGCAAAGGAAGAAACAAAGGGCCTGTGATTGTCCAAGCATGACACCAAGCCCACAGGTGACAAAAACCAAATCTCTCTGATGAGACCAAATTAAATGGAAAAGTGTCAACACACGCGAAAGAAAAGGACCTCGTCTGATCGCCATGAAGCACCTTTACTAAAGAAGTGAAAGGGCTGCTCTCCAACTGCACCGAATGAAAAGTTCAGCAGTGTGTCAGAGTGAGATGCTCACACACCCATCAGGTTATAGCCAACCTAATTAGGGGAATACAGCCTGCAGTATTCTCTTTCACGTCCACTGTGCACGACCACTAACGGGAGGAGAGAAGGCCTAGCTACTTGTGCAGAGAGCAGCTGCAGCCGCCACAAACAGACTTATTAAACCAAACAGGCCCATGGCGCTGCTGCTGGATAGGTAAAAAGAGCGAGGGAAGAAGCTTTTTGATGTGGATAGGGGAAAAGGTGGGGAAGAAAGAAATGTGTGTCTGCATTCTCCACCAGCCAAACCACTGTGGATTTGTGATTTGTGTAATTGGCTTATTAGTGTTTCAAATGGCAAGCCCTATATTTCTACTCATATATGGATTAAATCATATCTAGATTTTTTCAATTTCATTGGTGATTCAAGACATACAGTGCATTCGGAAAGTATTCAAGCCCCCCAACTTTCTCCACATTTTGTTAAATTTACTTTCCCCCCTCATCAATCTACACATAATACCACACAATGACAAAGAACAAACAGGCACAAATCTGGGGAAGGGTCATTTCCCCAAATTCCCCCCGAATTTCTGCAGCATTGAATGTCCCCAAGAACACAGTGGCCTCCATTATTCTTAAATGGAAGAAGTTTGGAACCACCAAGACTCTTCCTAGAGCTGGCTGCCCTGCCAAACTGAGCAATCGGGGGAGACAGGCTTTGGTCAGGCAGGTGACCAATAATCAGATGGTCATTCTGACAGAGCTCCAGAGTTCCTTTGTGGAGATGGGAGAATCTTCCAGAAGTACAACCATCTCTGCATCAATCCACCAACCAGGTCTTTATGGTAGAGTAGCCAGACGGAAGCCACTCCTCAGGAAAAAGCACATGACAGCCCGCTTGGAGTTTTCCAAAAGGCACCTAAAGACTGTAAGACCATGTGCGAAGATTGATGAGGATAATTTATTTTAAATCCATTTTAGAATAAGGCTGTAACGTAACAAAAAGTGGAAAAAGTCAAGAAGTTTGATTCCATTCCTTAATTCCATTCCATTACTTAGATGTGTGTGTATAGGGCATTTGTTGTAAAATTGTTAAGATATTACTTGTTAGACATTAGAAGCACAAGCATCGCTACACCCGCAATAACATCTTCTCCTAAACCAGTGTAGAGTGCCTTGCAAAAGTATTCATCCCCCTTGGCGTTTTCATATTTTGTTTTATTACAACCAGTAATTTCAATGAATTTTTATTTAGATTTCATGTAATGGACATACACCAAATAGTGGTGAAATAGTGGTGAAATGAAAAAATAAATAATGGAAAAGTGGTGCGTGCATATGTATTCACCCTTTGCTTTTAAGCTCTAAATAAATCACATAATTAGTTAAATAAAGTCCACCTGTGCGCAATCTGTGTCAAATGATCTGTCACATGATCTCAGTATATACACACCTGTTTTGAAAAGCCCCAGAGTCAGCAACACCACTAACCAAGGGGCAGCACCAAGCAAGCGGCCCCATGAAGACCAAGGAGCTCTCCAAACAGGTCAGGGACGAAGTTTTGGAGAAACACAGATGAGGGTTGGGTTCTAAAAAAATATCCAAAACTTTGAACATCCCACGGAGCACCATTAAATTCATTATTAAAAAATGGCAAGAATATGGCACCACAGCAAACCTGCCAAGAGAGTACCGCCCACCAAAACTCACGGACCAGGCAAGGACGGCATTAATCAGAGAGGAAACAAAGAGATCAAAGATAACCCTGAAGGAGCGGCAAAGCTCCACAGCGGAGATTGGAGTATCTTTCCATAGGCCACTTTAAGCCATGCACTCCACAGAGCTGGGCTTTACAGAAGAGTGGCCAGAAAAAAGCCATTGCATAAAGAAGAAAATGAGCAAACACGTTCGGTGTTCGCCGAAAGGCATGTGGGAAACTCAAAAACATATGGAAGAAGGTACTCCGGTCAGATGAGACTAAAATGTAGCTTTTTGGCCATCAAGGAAAACGCTATGTCTGGCGCAACCCCAACACTTCTCATCACCACAAGAACACCATCCCCACAGTGAAGCATGGTGGTGGCAGCATCATGCTGTAGGGATATTTTTCATCGGCAGGGACTGGGATACTGGTCAGAATTGAAGGAATGATGGATGGCGCTAAATACAGGGAAATTCTTGGGGGAAACCTGTTTCAGTCTTCCAGAGATTTGAGACTGGGACGGGGGTTCACCTTCCAGCAGGACAATGACCCTAAGCATACTGCTAAAGCAACACTCGAGTGGTTTAAGGGGAAATATTTAAATGTCTTGGAATGGCCTAGTCAAAGCCCAGACCTCAATTCAATTGAGAATCTGTGGTGTATGACTTAAAGATTGCTGTACACCAGCGGAGCCCATCCAACTTGAAGGAGCTGGAGCAGTTTTGCCTTGAAGAACGGGCAAAAATCCCAGTGGCTAGATGTGCCAAGCATATAGAGACATTCCCCAAGATACTTGCAGCTGTAATTGCTGCAAAAGGTGTCTCTACAAAGTATTGAACGTTTTCTGTTTTTCTGTCTTATTTCTTGTTTGTTTCACAATAAAACAAATATTTTGCATCTTCAAAGTGGTAGGCATGTTGTGTAATTTAAATGATACAACCCCCCCCAAAATCATCCAGGTTGTAAGGTAACAAAATAGGAAAAATGCCAATGGGGTGAAGACTTTCGCAAGCTACTGTATGTGACTAATCAAATTTGATTTAATCTCAGAGAAAATTATACATAGTATGTAAACACTGCAATGGCATATGCCTAGAATCCATGCCAACATTACATCTTTAAGGTTAAAGGAGAATAGGTAGAGTATATGGAGGCCGGATGTTACTATAACAACAAAGCCTAGGTAGACATCAGCATGTACAATCGTTGCCAAACGTTTTGAGAATGACACAAATATTACATTCACAAAGTTTGCTGCTTCAATGTCTTTAGATATTTTTGTCAGATGTTACTATGGAATACTGAAGTATAATTACAAGCATTTCATAAGTGTCAAAGGCTTTTATTGACAATTACACAAAGTTGATGCAAAGAGTCAATATTTGCAGTGTTGACCCTTCTTTTTCAAGACCTCTGCAATCTGCCCTGGCATGCTGTCAATTAACTTCTGGGCCACATCCTGACTGATGGCAGTCTATTCTTGCATAATCAATGCTTGGAGTTTGTCAGAATTTGTGGGGTTTTGTTTGTCCACCCGCCTCTTGAGGATTGACCACAAGTTCTCAATAGGATTAAGGTCGGGGGAGTTTCCTGGCCATGGACCAAAAATATCGATGTTTTGTTCCCCGAGCCACTTAGTTATCACTTTTGCCATACGGCAAGGTGCTCCATCATGCTGGAAAAGGCATTGTTTGTCACCAAACTGTTCCTGGATGGTTGGGAGAAGTTGCTCTCGGAGGATGTGTTGGTACAATTCTTTATTCATGTATGTGTTCTCGGGCAAAATTGTGAGTGAGCCCACTCCCTTGGCTGAGAAGTAACCCCACACATGAATGGTCTCAGGATGCTTTACTGTTGGTATGACACAGGACTGATGGTAGCGCTCACCTTGTCTTCCCCGGACAAGCTTTTTTCCGGATGCCACAAACAATCGGAAAGGAGATTCATCAGAGAAAATGGCCGTAAGGCTGTAACGTAACAAAATGTGGAAAAAGTCAGGGGTCTGAATATTTTCTGAATGCACTGTACATAGACAAAGACATTAAAACACTTAAACTAGACAATGAGTTGGCTGCCTATGCCTAAAACACAAACTCAGACGTACATACATTTCAACAAACATTAATGACATCATACTTGCTCAGACCTACATCTTCCCATTGTATTAATTTCTTGTTTGTTTTTAGTGTTCGAATACTTCTATGACATATGCAATATGGCTAAACAGTTTTACTACACTGAACAAAAATGTCAACGCAACATGCAACAAGAGAGTTCCAGTTCATATAAGGAAATCATTCAATTGATATACATTCAATAGGCCCTATTCTATGGATTTCACATGACTAGGAATAGAGATATGCATCTGTTGGTCACAGATACCTTAAAAAAAGGTAGGGGCGTCAATCAGAAAACCAGTCCGTATCTAGTGTGACCACCATTTGCTTCATGCAGTGCAACATCTCCTTTGCATAGGGCTGTTGATTGTGGTCTGTGGAATGTTGTCCCACTCCTCTTCAATGGCTGAATATTGGCGCAAACTGGAACATGCTATTGTACACGTTGATCCAGAGCATCCCAAACATGCTCAAGGGGTGACATGTCTGGTGAGTATGCAGGCCATGGAGGAACTGGTACAATTTCAGCTTCCAGGAATTGTGTACAGATCCCTGCGACATGGGGGCCTTCATTATCATGCTGAAACATGAGGTGATGGTGGCGGATGAATGGCACGACAATGGGCCTCAGGATCTTGTCACGGTATCTCTATGCATTCAAATTGCCATCGATAAAATGCAACTGTGTTCGTTGTCTGTAGCTTATGCTTGCCCATACCATAACCCCACTACCACAATGGGGCACTCTGTTTACAACATTGAAATCAGCAAACCGCTCGACCAAACAACGTCATACACTCTGTCTGACCCTGGTGAGGACGACAAGCACGCAGATGAGCTTTCCTGAGATTGAGACTGTGCAGAAATTCTTTGGTTGTGCAAACCCACAGTTTCATCAGCTGTCCAGGTGGCTGGTCTCAGGCAATCCCACAGGTGAAGAAGCCGGATTTGGAGGTCCTGGGCTGGCGTGGTTACATGTGGACTGCGGTTGTGAGGCCGGTTGGACGTACTGCCAAATTCTCTAAAACATAGTTGGAGGCGGCTTACGGTAGAGAAATTAACATTACTGCAGTCAACATGCCAATTGCACGCTCCCTCAAAACCTGAGACATCTGTGGCATTGTGTTGTGTGACAAACTGCACATTTTAGAGTGGCCTTTTATTGTCCCCAGCACAAGGTGCACCTGTGTAATGGTCATGCTGTGGATCGATTATCTTGGCAAAGGAGAAATGTTCAATAATTGGGATGTAAACAAATTTGTGCACAACATTTTAGAGAAATAAGCTTTTTGTGCTCTGATATTTTATTTCAGCTCATGAAGCATGGAAACATCACTTTACATGTTGAGTTTATATTTTTCTTAAGTATATTTAGTTTTTCTCTGTAGCCCAAATGTTTTCAATATTTAAACAATAATGCATTTAATTAATCCACTGTCTTGGAGGATCATTTGATGCATCTTCTACATTTATCCATATGAAAGGCCAATTCTCTCTGTCCACTCGCTCTCAGTGTTTGTGTTTTTGTGTTGGACATAATTTGTCAAGAAACGGCCATGTTAAACATTTCTTTATGAACAGTCTTTCTGACGATGACGGTCAGTCCTGACACAGTCCTTGTAGTACACAGTGTCCTATAAATAGATGTACAGCTATGGTGCACGTCAAAGCCCGACTGTGACGAAAACGAGTTGAGGCACTGCTGCGCTCCATTCAACAGAGGATAATGAAGGACAGTTGGTCGCTAGGCTGCAACTATACACTTTATAAATGCTTTGTTTGCTTCTGTGGAAGACTACAGAGGAGGTAGTCCAGCCATGATAATGACACCACTTGACTACGGCAAACATACATACAAGTCAATTAAATTATATGAAAAACCAAGTTATTTTTTGCTAAAACCATGCATGGCCATCATACTTCTAATGTTTATCATAGAAAGAATATAGACAGCTATTTCCTAATGGTTTGCTTGAATTTAATCTGGCATTGTAACTTGCAACCGGAGAAAAACAACATGGGAGAAAAGTACTGGAGAAAAAGTAGTCTTCACATCAGTCGGTGTACTGTCTGGTGATCCAATGCCAATTCGTGAATAGTGGAATTTGATTGGTCCAGATGAGGACAAATATACTTTATCTGAGTGGAGAAGAGCAACTGAAGCACAGCAAATTAATTTGTATTTTTTTCTCCCCAATTTTGTGGTTACGATCTTGTCTAATCGCTGCAACTCCCCAAAAGGCTCGGGAGAGGCAAAGGTCGGGTCATGTGTCCACCCTATGGGACTCCCGGTCACAGCAGGTTGTGACAGCCAGGGATTAAACGTGCAACACTGCGATGCAGTGTCTTAGACCGTTGCGCCACTCGGGAGGCCAAATTAGATATTTTTCATCCATGATTTGGAGCGAACGCTGACAGAAGGCGAGCAGCATTTACATTAAGAAGCATTTTAGTTATTTTTTCTGCATTTTATCTACCCTTTCTGCGTGAAAAACACAGAATCCTGTGTTAATGCAACCTCTGGGCTTTGTTGTCTGGCACTTAAGGTCACAAACTCTACGATGACAGTAAGAAGAAGGGCTGGGAATTGACAGGGACCTTACGATACAATATTATCATGATACTTACAGTTAGGCAAAAAATTATTTAGTCTCCCACTTAAAAAGATGAGAGAGGCCTGTAAGTTTCATCATAGGTACACTTCAACTATGACAGACAAAATGAGGAAAAAAAATCCAGAAAATCACATTGTAGGATTTTTAATGAATTTATTTGCAAATTATGGTGGAAAGTAAGTATTTGGTCACTTACAAACAAGCAAGATTTCTGGCTCTCACAGACCTGTAACTTCTTCTTTAAGAGGCTCCTTTGTCCTCCACTCATTACCTGTATTAATGGCACCTGTTTGAACTTGTTATCAGTATAAAAGACCACAACCTCAAACAGTCACACTCCAAACTCCACTATAGCCAAGACCAAAGAGCTGTCAAAGGACACCAGAAACAAAATTGTAGACCTGCACCAGGCTGGGAAGACTGAATCTGCAATAGGTAAGCAGCTTGGTTTGAAGAAATCAACTGTGGGAGCAATTATTAGGAAATGGAAGACATACAAGACCACTGATAATCTCTCTCGATCTGGGGCTCCACGCAAGATCTCACCCCGTGGGGTCAAAATGATCACAAGAACGGTCAGCAAAAATCCCAGAACCGCACGGGGGGACCTAGTGAATGACCTGCAGAGAGCTGGGACCAAAGTAACAAAGCCTACCATCAGTAACACACTACGCCGCCAGGGACTCAAATCCTGGAGTGCCAGACGTGTCCCCCTGCTTAAGCCAGTAGATGTCCAGGCCCGTCCGAAGTTTGCTAGAGAGCATTTGGATGATCCAGAAGAAGATTGGGAGAATGTCATATGGTCAGAAGAAACCAAAATATAACTTTTTGGTAAAAACTCAACTCGTTGTGTTTGGAGGACAAAGAATGCTGAGTTGCATCCAAAGAACGCCATACCTACTGTGAAGCATGGGGGGTGGAAACACCATGCTTTGGGGCTGTTTTTCTGCAAAGGGACCAGGACGACTGATCCGTGTAAAGGAAAGAATGAATGGGGCCATGTATCGTGAGATTTTGAGTGAAAACCTCCTTCCATCAGCAAGGGCATTGAAGATGAAACGTGGCTGGGTCTTTCAGCATGACAATGATCCCAAACACACCGCCCGGGCAATGAAGGAGTGGCTTCGTAAGAAGCATTTCAAGGTCCTGGAGTGGCCTAGCCAGTCTCCAGATCTCAACCCCATAGAAAATCTTTGGAGGGAGTTGAAAGTCTGTGTTGCCCAGCAACAGCTCCAAAACATCACCGTTCAAATTTGGCTGCCTATTTAAAAAGAAGATGGAGAACAAGCTATTAAGGAAAAATACTGGAGTTTTGGTGCAGGTACAGCCAACTAGCTCACAAATAATATTACGATATTGTCAAACCAATACGAAATGATGTATCATCAAAAATAATATCTCGATATGTAACTATCGCCCCCCTCCCCCCCCCCCCCCCCCCCCCCCCCTCCATCACTAGTAAGAAGGTGGAAGCACTTTCATCCTTTCGCTGTGATTTTTGAAGCTGGAGGATGAAACTTCCGTTTCAAAGGGAAAGTCACTTTAGGCCAGAGCAATACTCACTGATTCTGCTGCTACAAAGGAATTCCAGAGCAGTGGTTGGCTCCTGATCTTTTGTTGTTTGTGGAATCAGATTGTGCAGCCGAACAGGATCTCAAACTGTCTTTGTATTTACAATACATGGTTTTCTTAGCAGAAGTGTGTGTTGACGAGAGCAGGTAGGAAAAAAGCCATAGGAGCCAGATCTTCGCGGGAAGAGGCCACTTGTTGATCGCGTTTCATTTAGAATGAAAAACAATGCTGCTTGTCCGGTCTACCTCCCGAGCCTGCCCTGTGTTTTCCTATGATCTGAATTGCCTGTGACACCTAGAACGTTGCAACAGATTTAAATAATTGTTCTATTTGTTTTGCACATTGGGCTTGCCGAGCAGCTGTTATGAATGATTTTCAATTCTCTCTCTCTCTCTCCGGAAAAACACAGAGGATAAAGTCAATGAGACTAGATGAATCTACACAATGTGATTCTCTATTTTTCAGGTGAAAATGCTTCTTCCATTGACTTGTTGGGTCTCTACACTGAGAAAGAAGGCGGTAAATAGATGTAAAGCATTTACTCTCAGTGTGCATGTACTGTAATCTGTTACAAATCAAATCTGATGCCATGATAGTTTCATACTACTACCCTCAAATTTAGCAAAAATCCAACAAAATGGCCTCTCCACGCACACCTATTTTCTATTATTTTCAGAATGAAGTGCACTGTTACACAATGCACTTCACATGACAAAACACACACAAGTGTGTACACACACCGTTAATCAGTTACCCTCTGAAAATACATTTGAGTCATGCTTATCAGTCATGCTTATCGGTCTACAGGTTAATTTTCATAATGGAGTGGAATTAAATTGGCGCGTGTGAATTTTCACTAGTCGTCATGTATCTTATTTATCACACACACACAGCATACAGAGACAAGTTTGAGGAGCAGAATAGCTTATCACCTGTCAGCTCCTCATAAAGCTGGTACTGGTGAAACATGCTTTTGTAAGACCAGTCACTGCGTAACAAAAAACAATTCCAAATGCAATTATTTATTTTTTTGTTCACCTTTAATTAACCAGGTAGGCCAGTTGAGAACAAGTTCTCATTTACTATTGCGACCTGGCCAAGATAAAGCAAAGCAGTGCGGCAAAAACAACACAGAGTTACACATGGGAAAAACAAACATAAAGTAAATAACACAATAGAAAAATATGTATACAGTGTGTGCAAATGAAGTAAGTAGGTAAGGCAATAAATAGGCCAACAGTGGCGGAGTAATTACAATTTAGCCATTTACACTGGAGTGATATGTGCAGAAGAGCAGAAAAATAAAAACAAATATGGGGATGAGGTAGGTAGTTGGTTGGATGGGCTGTTTACAGATGGGCTGTGTACAGCTGAAGCGATCGGTAAGCTGCTCTGACAGCTGACACTTAACGTTAGTGAGGGAGATATAAGTCTCCAACTTCAGTGATTTTTGCAATTCTTTCCAAGTCATTGGCAGCAGAGAACTGGAAGGAAAGGCGGCCAAAATAGGTGTTGGCTTTGGGGATGACCAGTGAAATATACAGCTGAAGTCGGAAGTTTACATACACCTTAGCCAAATACATTTGAACTCAGTTCTTCAAAATTCCTGACATTTAATCCTAGTAAAAATTCCCTGTCTTAGGTCAGTTAGGATCACCACTTTATTTTAAGAATGTGAAATGTCAGAATAATAGAGAAAATGAGTTATTTCAGGTTTGATTTCTTTCATCACATTCCCAGTGTGTCAGAACTTTACATACACTCAATTAGTATTTGGTAGCATTGCCTTAAACAATATAACATTGGTTCAATCATTTCAGGTAGCCTTCCACAATAAGTTGGGTGGATTTTGGCCCAATCCTCCTGACAGCTGGAGTAACTGAGTCAGGTTTGTAGGCCTCCTTGCTAGCACAAACGTTTTCAGTTCTGCCCACACATTTTCTATAGGATTGAGGTCAGGGCTTTGTGATGGCCTCTCCAATACCTTGACTCTCTTGTCCTTAAGCCATTTTGCCACAACTTTGGAAGTATGCTTGGGGTCATTGCCCATTTGGAAGATCCATTTGCGACTAAGCTTTAACTTCCTGAATGATGTCTTTCAGATGTTGCTTCAATATATCCACATAATTTTCCTCCCTCATGATCCCATCTATTTTGTGAAGTGCACCAGTTCCTCCTGCAGCAAAGCACCCCCACAACATGATGCTGCCACCCCCGTGCTTCACGGTTGAGATGGTGTTCTTTGGCTTGCAAGCTTCCCCCCTTTTCCTCCAAACATAACGATGGTCATTATGATCAAACAGTTCTATTTTTGTTTCATCAGACCAGAAATATTCCAAAAAGTATGACCTTTGTCCCCATGTGCAGTTGCAAACCGTAGTCTGGCTTTTTTATGGCGGTTTTGGAGCAGTGGCTTCTTCCTTGTTGAGCGGCCTTTCAGGTTATGTCGATACAGGACTCGTTTAACTGTGAATAAAGATACTTTTGCGTAGAGATGGATCAAAGTGTCACCCACAGCAAGAGCGACATCATTGATATATACAGAGAAAAGAGTCAACCTGAGAATTGAACCCTGTGGCACCCCCATAGAGACTGCCAGAGGTCCGGACAACAGGCCCTCCGATTTGACACACTGAACTCTATCTGAGAAGTAGTTAGTGAACCAGGCAAGGCAGTCATTAGAGAAACCAAGGCTGTTGAGTCTGCCGATAAGAATACAGTGATTGACAGAGTCGAAAGCCTTGGCCAGGTCGATGAAGACGGCTGCACAGTACTGTCTTTTATTGATGGCTATGGTTATGATATCGTTGTGGACATTGAATGTCGCTGAGGTGCACGCGTGACCAGCTCGGAAACCAGATTGCATAGCGGAGAAGGTACGGTGGGATTCTAAATGTTCGGTGATCTGTTGGTTAACTTGGCTTTCGAAGACTTTAGAAAGGCAGGGCAGTATAGATATAGGTCTGTAACAGTTTGGGTCTAGAGTGTCTCCCCCTTTGAAGAGGGGGATGACCGCGGCAGCTTTCCAATCTTTAGGAACCTCATACGATACGAAAGAGAGGTTGAACAGACTAGTAATAGGGGAAGAGAGGGTCCAGATTGTCGAGCCCAGTTGATTTGTTGGATCCAGATTTTGCAGCTCTTTCAGAACATCAGCTGTCTGGATTTTTGTGAAGGAGAAGCATGGAGGGGGGGGTTGGGCCAGTTGCTGCGGGGGGTGCAGAGCTGTTGGCCAGGGTTGGGGTAGCCAGGTGAAAAGAATGGCAAGCCATAAAGAAACGCTTAATGGGATAGGGGGCAGCATTTTCACTTTTGGATGAAAAGCATGCCCAGAGTAAACTGCCTCCTACTCAGCCCCAGATGCTAATATATGCATATTATTAGTAGTAATGAAGTTTCTAAAACTGTTTGAATGATGTCTGTGAGTATAACAGAACTCATATGGCAGGCAAAAACCTGAGAAAAAAATCCAATCAGGAAGTGGGAAATCTGAGGTTTTTCGTTTTTGAAGTCCCTATCGAATACACAGTGGGATATGGGTCATTTTGCACTTCCTAAGGCTTCCACTAGATGCCAACCGTCTTTAGAACATTTTTTTCAGGCTTCGCCTGTGAAGGAGGGCCGAATGAGAGCTGATTGAGTCAGAGGTCTGGCAACAGCCTCGATCTCAGTCACGCGCATTTCACATGAGAGGTAGATCTCGTTCCATTGCTTTTCCACAGACAATGGAATTCTCCGGTTGGAACATTATTGAACATTTATGATAAAAACATCCTAAAGATTGATTCTATACTTCGTTTGACAAGTTTCTACGACCTGTAATATAACTTTTTGTCCGACATTCGGCTGGACCTGAACGCGCGTTTGGATTTGTTGACCAAACGCCCTAACAAAAGAAGCTATTTGGACATAAACTATGGACTTTATGGAACAAATCAAACATTTATTGTCAAACTGGGATTCCTGGGAGAGCATTATGATGAAGATCATCAAAGGTAAGTGAATATTTACAATGCTATTTCTGACTAATTTTGACTGCGCAACATGGCGGATATTTATTTTGGCTGTTTTGGGCTCTGAGCGCAGTACTCAGATTATGCTTTTTCCGTAAAGTTTTTTTGAAATCTGACACAGCGGTTGCATTAAAGAACAACCAGGCATCCTCTACTGACGGGATGAGGTCAATATCCTTCCAGGATACCCGTGCCAGGTCGATTAGAAAGGCCTGCTCGCTGAAGTGTTTTAGGGAGCGTTTGACAGCGATGAGGGGTGGTCGTTTGACCACGGACCCATTACGGACGCAGGCAATGAGGCAGTGATCGTTGAGATCTTGGTTGAAAACAGTAGAGGTGTATTTAGAGGGTCAGGATGATATCTATGAGGGTGTCCATGTTTACAGATTTGGGGTTGTACCTGGTAGGTTCCTTAATAATTTGTGTGAGATTGAGGGCATCTAGCTGAGATTGTAGGACGGCCGGGGTGTTAAGCATATCCCAATTTAGGTCAATAAGCAGTACGAACTCTGACGATAGATGGGGGGCAATCAATTCACATATGTTGTCCAGGGCACAGCTGGGAGCTGAGGGGGGTCTATAACAAGCGGCAGCAGTGAGGGACTTATTTCTGGAGAGATGGATCTTTAAAAGTAGAAGCTCGAACTGTTTGGGCATAGACCTGGATAGTATGACAGAACTCTGCAGACTCTCTCTACAGTAGATTGCAATTCCTCCCCAATCGTGTGTTAAAAACTGTTTTGATGGCCACAATTAAAAATAGGTATTATATATTTTTATTTTTCATCTCAACTCGTAAATAAAGCACACCTCCCATTCACCACTAGACTGCATAGGCTATAGACAACAGTAGGCAGGCTATCTGCATGCAATTATTTTATAAACACTTCCTCATACCATTAACCAGCATTTCTCTCCTGTTCTTTTGGTTTTCATATCAACTTTCTTTTGTTGTCCTTAAGCCAAAGACACAATCCTCGTCATATTAGCAAGCCATCCTAGTTGTTTCTATTAGATTCCCCCTCTTTCTTACTTTCTAATGTAGATTTTCATCTCTGTCACATATGGAACCACTCACAATAGGTGCGCTATTTAGAATGGTGTTTTCCCGCCATATTGGCAGATGTTTGAAAATGACATTTTATTAGCTGCTTCATTACAGGAGTTAAATAAAAGGCCATAGCATTTGGACTGTAAGACAATAGGTTTGCTATTGTTGCATGTTAAGCTCTTAATGGAAAATGTATGTTACTTGTATGGATGCATAGTGTTACTGTTTGTTTGAGGGTTGGTTAGTCAGGAGCAAAATGTACCAACATGTGCATCCCTCACACACACACACACACACACACACACACACACACACACACACACGAAGTCTGCCATTTCTCTTTCATTCCCCTCATGTCAGAGCCGCCTCACCTCTGAGGCCCCTGGCAGTACTCTCCAGGATAAAGGTGTGGGTGCTCTTTAAAGTAAATGTCACGGAAATGTGCCACGGCAGATCGGTCTACTCTGTGCGGTCTGATATGACAACACCGTTCAGAGAAAGGACACCCCCCAACTGCCTATTCATCCGCCCGCTAGTCCCAAAGTGCTTACTTAACATTTGAGGCTATAGGATAATGTGTAGGGAACCATTGATTTGGTGCCATTTTCTCTCTGTGGTGGTCCTTGCCCGTAGACTGCTCTACAGTGAATTCAAGGCTAGATACAGCACTTTCTCTCTCTTGCTCAAATGCCACAGCTCATGTAATTAGGTGTCTCAAACCTTTTTTTCCCTCCACTACTTGTGTTTCTGCTTTTGTTCCTGGTTGGATCGGGAGACAAAGCTGCAATGTGAGAAAATAGGTCCCTTGGCCAAGCAAAGATTATTCACACACGCTGCACTGGGGTTGAGAGTTGACACTGCCCAGACAGTTTGCTTTGTTTAAAAAAAAATGTTTTTAATGGAAACTGCACAAGCGACTGATCTTTCAGCTCTCTGACTAATTGGTAGACAACTCTGGCACACAGTCTCACACAACATGAGAAAGAAAAAAAAAACATGATGTAATACAACTGGATATGGTGCAACCAGATAATACTCTGTCATCATTTCAGAGGTTCAATTGTCAATGCTGCGTTTGGATATAGGCCGAAGACACATTTCCCCAAACCACTTTAAAACCCTAAATCCTGATCCCCCCCACAGACTCCACCATCTCGCTGCCTATCCAACTACCACACAACACCTCTGTCAATGTGTACTGTAACTAAGCCAGAGAAAGAAGAAAAAAAAGATAAGAGAAGCAGGAGAAGCGGCCTGACAAGTGGATCAGCTTAAACCTTGCACCGGAACCATCCATCAGGCTGTGGAATCAGCCCTCCGGGTTTACTCATCCCAAACGGGAGGTGAAATTCCCAACTCTGACAGGTGTGACCAGAAAGATAGCTCCCTGGATGGCCGGCGCCTCATCTAGCAACCTTTAAATGTCATTGCAGATGGTGATTTTGGTACATGATAAACAGGAGAGGAGAGTAGAGGGATGGTGGGAGAGGGAGAAGTAGCAGAAACAGTATGAGAGAGGGATGGATGGGGGAGAAGAGAGTGGATGGGATGGGAAAGAAGGGAGAGAGAAAGTGATAGATGTAGGAGCTACGTAAGAATGCTGTTCATTGACTATAGCTCAGCATTCAACATCATAGTACCCTCCAAGCTCATCATTAAGCTTGAGGCCCTGGGTCTCAACCCCGCCCTGTGCAATTGGGTCCTGGACCTCCTGACGGTCCACCCCCAGGTGGTGAAGGTAGGAAACAACATCTTCACTTCACTGATCCTCAACACTGGTGCCCCACAAGGGTGCGTGCTCAGCCCCCTCCTGTACTCCTGTTCAACCATTACTGTGTGGCCACAACATAACGCAACAGTAGTAGGCTTGATTACCAACAATGACAATGACGAGACAGCCTACAGGGAGGAGGTTAGGGCTCTCGGAGTGTGGTGTCAACAAAACATAGGAGATGGTCGTGGACTTCAGGAATTAGCAGAGGGAGCACCCGCTATCCACATCGACAGGACAGCAGTGGAGAAAGGGGAAAGTTTTAAGTTCCTCGGCGTACATATGACTGAAACTGAAATGGTCCACCCAAAAACACCTCTTCAACCTCAGGAGGCTGAAGAAATTTGGCTTGTCACCCAAAACCCTCACAAACTTTTACTGGTGCACAATTGAGAGCATCCTGTCGGACCGTATCACCGCCTGGTATGGCAACTGCACCGGCCACAACCGTAGGGCTCTCCAGAGGGTGGTGCAGTCTGCACAATGCATCACTGGTGGCAAACTACCTGCCTTCCAGGACACCTACAGCACCCGATGTCACAGGAAGTCCAAAAAGACCCGAGCCACTGCCTGTTCACCCCGCTACCATCCAAAAGGCGAGGTCAGTACAGATGCATCAAAACTGGGACCGAGAGACTGAAAAACAGCTTCTATCTCAAGGCCATCAGACTGTTAAAGAGCCATCACTAGCACAAAGAGGCTGCTGCCTACATACAGACTTGAAATCATTGGCCACTTTAATAAATGGAACACCAGTCACTTTAATAATGACACTTTAATAATGTTTACATATCTTGCATTACTCATCTCATATGTATATACTGTATTCTATACTATCTATTGCATCTTAGCCTATGCCGCTTCATCCATATATTTACATTTATATATTCTTATTCCATTCCTTTACTTAGATTTGTGTATTAGGTAGTTGTGGAATTGTTAGATATTACTTGTTAGATATTGCTGCACTGTCAGAACTTGAAGCACAAGCATTTTGCTACACTCACAATAACATCTGCTAACCATGTGTAAGTGACCAATAAAATTTGATTTGATATAGGGAGGTTGAGTTGGAAACATGGTGTCTGTGTTTTTGGGGAGAGAAGGATGGAGGGGGCAAAGAGGGATGGATAGGGATGCATGGCTGGAGGATGGCAAAGGGAAATTAGAGGAGAAGAGGTGGTTGAGTGTGTGTTGAGGGGGGAGAGAGGGATGGATGGATGGAAGGAGGAAAGGGGGAGGAGAAGAGGTGGTTGAGTTGGAAACAGTGTTTGTGGGTGATTATGCATTATATTGGCATCAATCCATGTGAGGAGGACTGATTAAAGATAGAATAACATTCATGGTGATGTTGTTGGTCAGACTGCATGGGGCATTTGTTAGTTCTGACTAAAAGTAAGATGCTCTCCTGTGCTTAGAAATTGTGTTTGTATTCCAAATACACTGTGGTATAAAGTTGTTTGGGCATTCAATGGAATCCCATGCTGAATTCTGAATGATGGGTCTCAGCTGAACTGCAACCCACTGTATTACATGCAGTATTCAACATGTGCTCCATTGAATGCACCATTTCGCTACCTGAGTGAGTGTGTGTGGTGCTCTGTCATTGCCAAACATGAATGAATGAAAGTGAGGAGAGAGCAGGGGGCTACATGTGTAGGTGTCTGGTATTCTTAAACATGCTTGCCTGTCAAGTGCAATCACACACACACACACACACACACACAAACACACACACACACACACACACACACACACACACACACACACACACACACACACACACGAATGCAATCCTATACCCCTCATAACCTACATAGTTGTGGAACTTGACAGAAGAGAGCAAAGCCTGTTTCAGAGAAGATGTAGATAGAGAACGACCAATATCGTTTTTTAAGGGGCTGATGCCAATACCAATTATTGTGAGTAAACGAGGCCGATGGACGATATTTTATGCCGATAATAAATATAATTAAATCTGAACATTTTGTTGGGAAATGTTCCCAGAGACAGCCATGTATTCATTAACAAATGGACATTTAGATTTTAGTCATTTAGCAGATGCACTTATCCAGAGCGATTCACAGGAGTGCAGACATTTTTGTACTGGTCCCACATGAGAATTGAACTCACAACCCTGGCATTTCAAGCACCATGCTCAACCAACAGAGCTACACGGGACCATCAATTATACAACCATACAAAAATGGTAACTTGTTTTTAATCAAATAACAATCTACATAACAATAATTTATTTTAATGGTAAATCTCAACTGGGCAATTCAAGAAGACATAGGCCTACTCACAATAAAGGTAAATTCATATTAAATAAGACTGTGTGCATGCATTGAGCTATTGAGGTCGTTCAGGCTGATTTCAGACTTCTATGGGGCTACAGATAACAATCTGTTTCCTTTTCATTTGGGAGCATATTAGGGCTTACAAAATATAAAATACACCAATTGCTAGTCATGTAGCCTGGCAGTTCGGCTAGGCCAGGGAAAGACAACTCATTTAGATAACCCATACTAGTGAATAAACAACATTTTTTTGTGAAAATCAGCTTTGAAATTAACATATTAGCTATCACAAATAAAGTTATAGGGTGGAGAATTGACATTAACTTCATAGCTAGCAAAGTTGTCTCTGGTAATGCTGAATGTTGTTGTTTACCTAGTTAGCTAGGTATATTAAAAAAAACTAGTTAGCTAGGTAAACCAATGCCCAAAGGCTGGTAGATGTCATTTCATCTTACTGTCCAAAGGGAATGTATGCAGCCGGCTGGCTATACACTCGTATCCCCCATGGACCGGTTCTTACATAAAACATTCCCCATTCAGGCTGCAAAGGAATCAAATTCCTCCTTAACTAGATTTAATGGCCGATAAACTAGGAAAGGCTAATATCGGCCCAATTACCAGTCGTTCTCTAGTTGTAGAGAGCAGAACATTTAACAGTGCCTAGGGCAGTGTTGTTCAAGCCTGGTCATGGGAACCAACAGGTTGTGAAGGCTTTTGTTCAGACCAGCACTAACACACATAATTCAGCTTATCATCTCATTCGCATGCTTTGTTAAGTCAGGTGTGTTAGTGTTTCTCGAGGGAAAGACAGGTTGTAGCCTACTGGCGGACCCTTGTTACGGATTTCCAGTAATGACAGAATTGGAAACATCGGGTAATGTTGTACTAATGTTGCATTAGCGTTTCCTACACCATAGATCAACAAATTACAGATACAGCTTTCATAAAATGAGGACAGGACAAACATTTCAGCAAAACATTTGAAACATCCTACAGTTCCTCATTTCTGATAGAATATCAAATCCCCCGACATGTAGTCTATGAATGTTGGATATATTATATTTAGAATTTGGATATATATAAAAATAGAGAGGGAAAAAATATAATATAAAGCACTTGATATCACACATCAGTAAATAGGGACAGGAAATAATGAATTCCCCTCTCAAAATCCACAAAATGATGCCCTGGTTTACTCCTCTAGAAGTCCTTTGAAACCAGCGTATCAAAGGCTAAGTAGGACACTAACAGGTCAAGGTGTCTCGCCCAAGGGCCTAACCCCAGCTTGACTTCCTACACACCCTGACACATAAGCCGTGTCGCGCGCTAAACCCTATGCCACAGGATACAGACAGTAGATAATCCATTGTGTCTCCAATCCACAGCAGGTGCAAAATGAACAGACCTGCCCCGCACTACATGTGTGTTGCCCCTGAAGGGGACGTTTGAAACAAGACACCTCATACATTTTAAAATGAATCCCAAGTTTAACCTGACACACCTTACAAACAAATTATCACTTGGTAATGATGTGATGAATGTCTGTGCCCGCGCCAGCCTTCCTACCTTAAAAAGTCACCCACCTGAAGTTTTTCAAAGTGTTCTGAAGGAAGAATTTGAACATCATATGACTCTGAAGAGTACATACGAAGGCGGATATTAACCGGAATGAAGGTCACATTTATTTAAATCTCGGTCCACTGAAATGTAATGACATTATAAATAAAAAAATGTAATTCTGTCAAATTCAATGCATTGCTTTACCTGAATTGGGATACATTCAACCTACATGTAAATTCATGTTGAGGAAAGAGCTGAATCAATCAAGGTATCCAGGAGTAAGAAAACACCCATCATACTGTACATTGTTTCTGAATTGACTTGACCGACTTGACATTTTGCTTCCTGCATTTAGACCCACATACACTTCAAATCAAATGTTATTGGTCACATACACATGGTTAGCAGATGTTATTGCGAGTGTAGCGAAATGCTTGTGCATCTGGTTCTGACAGTGCAGCAATATCTAGCAAGTAATCTAACAATTCCACAACAACTACTACAACAACTACACACAAATATCAGTAAAGGGATGGAATAAGAATGTGTACATATTAATATATGGATGAGCAATGACCAAGAGGCATAGGCAAGATGCAATCGATGGTATAAAATAGTGTATATGGGATGAGTAATGCAAGATATGTTAACATCATTATTAAAGTGGCATTAATAAAGTTACTAGTGATCCATTTGTTAGAGTGGCCAATGATTTAATGTCTGTATGTAGGCAGCAGCCTCTCTGTGTGGTAGCGGGTGAACAGGCAGTGGCTCGGGTGGTTGTTGTCCTTAATTATATTTTTGGACTTCCTGTGACATTGGGTGCTGTAGGTGACCTGGAGGGCAGGTAGTTTGCCCCTGGTGATGCGCTGTGCAGACCACACCATCCCCTGGAGAGCCCTGCAGTTGTGAGCGGTGCAGTTGCAGTACCAGGCGGTGATACAGCCCAACAGGATGCTCTCAATTGTGCATCTGTAAAAGTTTGTGAGGGTTTTAGGTGACAAGCCAAATTTCTTCAGCCTCCTGAGGTTGAAGAGGCGTTGTTGCGCCTTCTTCAACACACTCTGTGTGGGTGGACCATTTCAGTTTGTCCGTGATGTGTACGCAGAGGAACTCTCCACTACTGTCCTGTCGATGTGGATAGGGGGGTGCTCCCTCTGCTGTTTCCTGAAGTCCACGATCTCCTTTGTTTTGTTGACGTTGAGTAAGAGGTTGTTTCCTGACACCACACTTCGAGTGCCCTCACCTCCTCCCTATAGGCTGTCTCGTTGTTGTTGGTGATCAAGCCTACTACTGTTGTGTCATCTGCAAACTTTATGATCGAATTGGAGGCGTGCATGGCCACGCAGTCATGGGTGAACAGGGAGTACAGGAGGGGGCTGAGCTAGAACCCTTGTGGGGCCCCAGTGTTGAGGATTACCACCTGGGGGCAGCCCGTCAGGATGTCCAGGACCCAATTGCACAGGGCCTCAAGCTTAATGATGATCTTGGACGGTACTATGGTGTTGAATGCTGAGCTGTAGTCAATGAACAGCATTCTTACATAGGTTTTCCTCTTGTCCAGATGGGATAGGGCAGTGTGAGGGTAATTGCACTGTCTCTGGACCTATTGGGGCGGTATGCTAATTGCAGTGGGTCCTGAGTGACAGGTAAGGTGGAGGTGATATGATCCTTGACTAGTCTGTCAAAGCACTTCATGATGACAAGTGAGTGCTACGGGGCGACAGAAATTCAGGTCAGTTACCTTTACCTTATTGGGTACAAGAACAATGGTGGCCATCTTGAAGCATGTGGGGGCAGCAGACTGGGAATCAATGATCCTCTTCTAACTTGGCCTTTTGCCTTAACACGACAGACATCCTGACCATGTCTGTGAAAACGTTGGCTATTCAAACACACTCAGTGTAGTATTAGTACTTTATCTTTAATCACATTACTGTATTCATACACAAGATAGTAGTGGGGACCATACATTTCCATCTCTCTTCCTTCTTCCTTACGTCTGTACTCCTTCCCCCTCCCTCCCTCCATTTTACTACTGTCCCTGAAGTAGCTGAACTCTGCTCATTGAGAAATATGATTAACTCAGTAATTTATGGTGTGCTGCTATTACACAGGGCAGCGGCTAAATGTATTCCCCGAGTTAGTTCTTCATTTCCAGGATCCATGTTCCCCATATTAACCAAATTCATTAATGCAAACTATAGGGAGGAGGAAGAGAGGAGGAGAGGAGCACTGCATAGGCGAATGTATCACTGTACCCTGGATCTATGGAGCTATGAACATGGAGCGATGGAGCAGTCTCTGCTACCTCTCTCACAATTAGCCCAGGGAGAAAGGGCCAGGCTAGGGCTGTTTATTCTGGAGAGCTGGGAGGTTGGATCAGTTTGTGTGAGTGTGTTCCGTGAGTGGTGTGTGTGTACCTGTGTGTGTATGCAACCTGCAAGCATGCGCACGTGTCCCAGCTCTCTTCAAAGGGAGCTTCTTGGATAGATCACGGCTTTGGCAGGCATCCAACCTATCAATAGGCTGGCAAGTACTGGAGCCGCCAAGTCTTTAATCTAGGGAGATGATAACAAATAAATGGGGTTGGGGGGTAATGGTTTCTTTGCAATGGCTGGGATGGGGGTGGGGGAGATGGTTGGTCCAGAGAAAAGGACCTGAGTGGGGGGGTATAGGTATGTGTGTGGGTAGAGAGAGCGGCATAGGGTGGTAGTAAGTTTCATGACACCAACTGAGACACCCAACCTTAGCAAGGCCCCAGCTGAGGGGGGAGGAGAACTGGACACATCCCCACTGGGGAAAGGGATGGAGGGAGTTAGGGAGGGAGAGGATAGTGGGATAGGGAGGGAAAGAGTTGGAGGGAAAGAAGGAGTGAGAGAAACTGAGGGGGAAAGGAGAAGAGAGTGGTATATGGAGGGAAAGTGGGTTGGAAGCAGGGACGCAGAGTGTGAGGGTGAGATGACATGAAAGTGGGGAGGATAGTAAGTGATAAAGGGAAAGAAGGAGGGGATGAGAAAGAAAGATGGATTAAGGGGAGCAAGGTAGGGAGCGAAATAAGGAAAGAGGAAAAAACAAGGGGAAATAGGAGAGAGGGGTAGCAGTGATAGAAAGAGAAACAGAAATGAGGGAGCCATCGCCTGCCTTAGAGATGGACACTCATGGGAGCCAACGTGTGTGTGTGTGTGTTCCTGTTCATGTGTACCCGTGCGTGTGTGAGGGGAAGAAGGATAATCAGACGCACCCCAAATTGGAGCTACGATGATGGAGGACTGACTGCCTGTGATCTGCCGCCCATGGAACGAGCCCATTAAAAGACGCGGGTGACAGCTGCGAGGCAGAACAACACCACCAGGGGCAAAACAGAGGGATGATGGGGGGTTACCTTTGATCATTAGCACGTTTGCCAGTCTCTCTCTGGG
The DNA here is from genome assembly GCF_013265735.2 of Oncorhynchus mykiss. Lineage (NCBI taxonomy): Eukaryota > Metazoa > Chordata > Actinopteri > Salmoniformes > Salmonidae > Oncorhynchus > Oncorhynchus mykiss. The sequence goes on from NC_048574.1 coordinate 24,355,934, forward strand.
CCTCTACGGGGACCCAACCATTACATCGTCTTAAAACTTGTTAGGGATAGGGTCTATTTTTCTCAATTTCCGCCTGACTGATGTGCCCAAAGTAAACTTCTCAGGCCCAGAAGCCAGGATATGCATATCATTGGTAGCATTGGATAGAAAACACTTTGAAGTTTGTAGAAATGTTAAAATAATGTATGAGACTATAATACAATTCAGTCTGTTGGCGCGCGACGGAGAGGACGCGCGTTTACTCATTTTACTTTTCTATTGAACATACTACTTTCCATATCAAATATTATAGTTTATTTACATTTTAGAATACCTGAGGATTAAATAGAAACGTAGTTTGACTTGTTTGAAAAAAGTTCAAAAGAGAGGTAGCTTTTTGGACTCCTTTGTCTGCATGTTGAACGAGTGGATTACTGAAATCGATGGCGCCAACTAAACTGACTTTTTTTGGGATATAAAGAAGGATTTTATCTAACAAAATGACCATTCATGTTGTAGCTGGGATCCTTGGGATTGCAAACAGAGGAAGATTTTCAAAGGTAAGTGATTTATTTATTAGCTAAAAAAATATGTTGATGTGGGGCACCGTCCTCAAACAATCGCATGGTATGCTTTCGCTGTAAAGCCTATTGTAAATCTGACAATGCAGTTAGATTAACAAGAATTTAAGCTTTTAAACGATAACTTCATAAATGTTTAATATTCCAATTATTTATTTGAATTGCGCACCCACCAATTTCACCGGATGATGTCGATAGGTGACCCGCTAGCGGGACGCTAGACAGGTGGGAGATAGAGAGACCCTAGAGGGGTGAGGAGAGAACAACCAACCATGGGACCTAAGCTGTTTCCCAAAGGTCACTATGGGCCCTGGTCAAAAGTAGTGCACTACATAGGGAATAGGGTGCTATTGGAGACACAACCCTGGTCGTGATCTGTACCTTATTATACAGGCATAGAATCATGAAGGGGGTTAGAGTGGGAATAGACTGGCAACCATGAGGGGGCTAAATCAACCAGGCTGTTGGATAGGGTAAGGTGATGATGAGGGGAGTGAGGTCAATAAAGGAAATTGGGAAGTAGGGAAGCTCCTCTGACAATAGGGGGGAGGGGAGGGTTAATGCCAGTTGATCAGCACTGAAAGGGTTTCTTTAAAGGGGTACGTCAATACCTTTTAACATTATTTACCCTGGTATGGTGCTGGAGATAATGAGAATGATGTTAAAAAGTGTTTCTTCAGGATTGGTGGGTCCCCTGCGGGACGGTTGAGCTAACGTAGGCTAATGTAATTAGCATGAGGTTGTAAGTAACAAGAACATTTCCCAGGACATAGATATATCTGATATTGGCAGAAAGCTTTAAATGCCTGTTAATCTAACTGCACTCTCCAATTTACAGTAGCTATTCCAGTGAAATAATACCATGCTACTGTTTGAGGAGTGCACAGTTTTGAAAATAAAAGTTATTAATAAACAAATTAGGCACATACATTTGGGCAGTCTTGATACAACAGAAATTAACAGAAATGCAATGGTTCATTGTATCAGTCTAAAACTTCACACATACACTGCTGCCATCTAGTGGCCAAAATCTAAATTCCACCTGTGCTAGAATAATACATTATGGCCTATCTCTTGCATTTCTAAGATGGTACAAAAAAAAATACAAAAAACGTTTTTTTTTTTTCTTTATATTATCTTTTAACAGATCTATTGTGTTATATTCTCCTACATTCCTTTCACATTTCCACAAACTTCAAAGTGTTTCCTTTCAAATGGTACCAAGAAAATGCATATCCTTGCTTCAGGGACTGAACAACAGGCAGTCAGATTTGCGTATGTCCTTAAGCGGTGTTAAGAGAAACAGATTCTAACAATGAAATGGATGACAACGTGATTAAGACTAAAAGTGAGGTCTGTCACAGACTTTTGTGTATTAGTTTGACGCTTAATGCAATACTGCAACATTTTACTGCTTGATAATCGGAACACTGGCAATTGAAAAGCAAGTTTCTTATGAATGGAAGCCTCGTCTTTGTTTTTTTCTATACTGCAGGGTTAGGGCTGTGATGTATTGTTGTACCAACTATTGTCTGTGGGCATCCAACCATTTATTTCTTTATTCCAGCATGTAGGCTAAGATACAGCACAATTGCCTTGCCTATAGGGATGAGGATCCACACTGTGATGCAAAGCTTGGAGTGCTTGACCTGATGTCAGGTATAAAGCTTGCATCAGCCCACACAGACACCACTTCTGTAAATACTGCTGCTGTCCCGATGGCACACGGAGAGGAGCTACTGAGGTAAAACACTACATGCTTAGTCACACTAGGAGTGAGTGGGGGGTGAAGAGGGGGGCGTGTGTGTTTTTTTGGGCAGGGGGGGTTCCTGTGTGCGTTCCTGGGTGCAGAAGACATTTAGAGGTGAAAACTGAATCTTGTCCTCAGGAATAAGGACTGTGCTGTTTCAAAAGATAATCATCTCAGAAAAAGCAAGAACAATTGTTCACACGTCTTATAATAGCAAAATAGGTGCCAATGGAAACTATCACACTGGTCTCCTATTCCACATTTACTAAAAGCTACAACCCCAAATGATAAAGCTGAGGTTCACTACTCCAAATTATATTTTTACACATTTGTAAAATATGACAAAACTCCAAGGGAGAAAACACCAAAAGGCCTAAACATTTTTTTTTTAAACAAATGGAAAAAATATGAATCATCACATTTGTTTTTGTAAGTGCTTTGCCATAGTAGGTGGAATGTAGTCATACAACCACAGTAGGTGGAATGTAGTCATACAACCACAGTAGGTGGAATGTAGTCACACAACCACAGTAGGTGGAATGTAGTCATACAACCACAGTAGGTGGAATGTAGTCATACAACCACAGTAGGTGGAATGTAGTCATACAACCACAGTAGGTGGAATGTAGTCATACAACCACAGTAGGTGGAATGTAGTCATACAACCACAGTAGGTGGAATGTAGTCACGCAACCACAGTAGGTGGAATGTAGTCACGCAACCACAGTAGGTGGAATGTAGTCACACAACCACAGTAGGTGGAATGTAGTCATACAACCACAGTAGGTGGAATGTAGTCACGCAACCACAGTAGGTGGAATGTAGTCATACAACCACAGTAGGTGGAATGTAGTCACGCAACCACAGTAGGTGGAATGTAGTCATACAACCACAGTAGGTGGAATGTAGTCACACAACCACAGTAGGTGGAATGTAGTCACGCAACCACAGTAGGTGGAATGTAGTCACGCAACCACAGTAGTTGGAATGTAGTCACGCAACCACAGTAGGTGGAATGTAGTCACGCAACCACAGTAGGTGGAATGTAGTCACGCAACCACAGTAGGTGGAATGTAGTCACGCAACCACAGTAGGTGGCATGTTGTCATACTACCACAGTTGGTGGAATGTAGTCACACAACCACAGTAGGTGGAATGTAGTCATACAACCACAGTAGGTGGCATGTTGTCATACTACCGCAGTTGGTGGAATGTAGTCATACAACCACAGTAGGTGGAATGTAGTCATACAACCACAGTAGGTGGCATGTTGTCATACTACCGCAGTTGGTGGAATGTAGTCATACAACCACAGTAGGTGGAATGTAGTCATACAACCACAGTAGGTGGAATGTAGTCATACAACCACAGTAGGTGGAATGTAGTCATACAACCACAGTAGGTGGAATGCAGTCATACAACCACAGTAGGTGGAATATAGTCACACAACCACAGTAGTTGGAATGTAGTCACACAACCACAGTAGGTGAAATATAGTCATACTACCACAGTAGGTGGCATGTAGTCATACTACCGCAGTAGATGAAATATAGTCATACTACCACAGTAGGTGGCATGTAGTCATACTACCACAGTAGGTGGCATGTAGTCATACTACCACAGTAGGTGGCATGTTGCATGTCTCGTAAGATTTAAGGAATATATAATTTTGATAAGCCAACAGCAAAACACACAATAGGACAGCCTAAATGACTAAATCACATTGAGTTAATTGCAGTGACTCTAGAATTGTTCTGCATCACACCTTAAAGTTGGACTCTATAGCGGTGAAAATGCCACGTCTGTTTGCGATACTACAACAAAGACGTTACCTCAAAAATCATTGCACACATGATAGAACAGCGGAGTATGTACACAAAACATTTTCACCACGAGGTCTTGATGATGTCATAGTCTGCCTGTGTTTGTTATGACTCATGCTTTCTGGTGGTGACACTGAGTAGGCGTGCACTGTTTGTGTGTGTGCATGAGAGTGTGCTATGCGCCTACGTACCTGTCTTCTGGTGAAATGAGGAATATATGGTAAGCTGACTGGCACCATAGGGTTATGTGATACTAAAGGAATATGTAGTCATACACACTGTCAGGCACAGTAAAGGCTTAAAGGCTCTGCATGGTCAATCTGACAGCTGCAGTGGCCGTACAGCATTTACTGTGATACGGCCGCAGCATAAGTCAGGGCATTTATACTTCATGCACTTCGTGGAGCAGAGCTGTTGTCAAGGAAGTGAGTTTGTTTTTATACAGAACAACCCGCCCTCACCTACCGTCAACCAGCGGAGCTAAACGGAGCCCTCTGTATTGTTACAAAATTGTGAGGCACACAATGATGTGTTACAGAGCTCGATTTGGCCACCACAAGCCCCCGTAGACTCCGCAATTGCGTCACACCTCCATATGGAGCCTCAGGATTGCATTGCCAGAGCAAGCATGAATGTACTATTAGTATACACACATACATTGTGTCGTCTGCCTCACTCATCTCACTGACTGACGCTTACCTCACCGAGTGACAAAAAGAGAATCATCTCTCTTTTCTGCGTATTTTTCTTTCATTACACATTTGGACTCTCCTACCCTTGCCCCTTCTCCTTTGGTCTCATCATGATTACAAACCATTCATTACAGCCACATAATTGCAGACCTTGAATTATACTCTCACTGAGGACAGAGGCTCATACAACATTTTACGGCAAATGGGCCTAAGCAGTGGATCATTGGCCGAAAATGTTTGTTGTCGGGTGGATTAAAAATTAATTCCCCCCCCCATGATGTTTATTCTTGCGTACTATCGCTTGTACAGATGAATATGGTACCTTCAGGCATTTGGAAATTGCTCCCAAGGATGAACCAGACTTGTGGAGGTCTACAATTATTTTTCTGAGGTCTTGGCTGTATTCTTTAGATTTCCCCATGATGTTAAGCAAAGAAGCACTGAGTTTGAAGGTAGGCCTTGAAATAGATCCACAGGTACACCACCAATCATCTCAAATTATGTCAATTAGCCTATCAGAAGCTTCTAAAGCCATCACATACTTTTCTGGAATTTTCCAAGCTGTTTAAAGGTAGTCAACTTAGTGTATGTAAACTTCTGACCCACTGGAATTGTGATACAGTGAATTATAAGTGAAATAATCGGTCTGTAAACAATTGTTGGAAATATTACTTGTCATACACACAGTAGATGTCCTAAACGACTTGCCAAAATTATAGTTTGTTAACAAGAATTTGTGGGGTGGTTGAAAAACAAGTTTTAATGACTCCAACCTAAGTGTATGTAAACTTCCGACTTCAATATGTTGTATGTTGTGCTCTAATGTAGCAAGATGACAGTTAGCTAGCTGGTACTGGGGGGGATTGAATAGTGAATGTGAATCTCTGGGAACTATTGCTTAGGTAAAAACATTAGCCAATCCCCGGTCCTCCCATCTGCATGCCCGGTGCAATTATGGCCCCGGTGCAATTATGGCCCCTGTGGGGTGCCGACCAGGAAGCAATATTGCTGTGGTCACAAAAGAGCCCATCTTGGTGACAGGGAAAAGGCATCACCTGCTCTCTTTTTCACATTTTGTCTCTCTCGTCTCATTTTCTCTCTCTCCTCCCCCCCCCCGTCTATGGTACCAGATTGCAGGGAATTATCTATGTCTGGGGGAGAAGAGCTGGAGGAAGTTGAGACTAGCTAAGCCCCACAGGCTGAGGCAGGCAACGCAGCCCAGGCAATTGATATACTTTCATGGGCAAACTTCCTGGGACTGGCCCCCCTTCTCCACCTGTTCTGACCAGCCAACAGGTGAATATGAGTTAGTCATGTTAATCAAGTGCCTGGATCTCAAGCAGAGTTATTGGAGAGTTATTGGATCCTGGTTATTTACAACCACAGCTAGGAAGGATGTTGTGCTTGGGAGTAGTATGGCTGAGTAATGACTTTGTTTGAAAGACTGTGGGAGGTTTTATGATGTGACAAAAGAGGGAACTGTAATGGTGCAGTATTCGGCAACAACAGGTGTGGTAATGGTGAAGCCATAATACATTAAAAGGGTGACTAATAGTAGTGCAGTATTTGGCAGACACTGAGTGGTGGTGGTTGAAGCGCTATGTAATGTGACACAGGGGGGACTGTAATGGCACAGTACGTGGCAGGTCGGGGATTAGAGAGGATGGACAACAAAACAAAAACAGAGAAGATCAATTGAGAGAGAGACAAACATACATTCCTCCTCAGTGAATTTCAGAAAAATGTAAATAGTGAAACATTAAAAAAGTTATCCTTTTTAGATAAAACTATACTATTCATGTCACCATATAATTTATTATTTATTGCAATGAAGGTCTACAGTAGCCTCAACAGCACTCTGTAGGGTAGCACCATGGTGTAGCCGGAGGAAAGCGAGATTCCGTCCTCCTCTGGGTACATTGACTTCAATACAAAACCTGGGTGGCTCGTGGTTCTCACCCCCTTCCATTGACTTACACAGTAATTATGAAAATTATGATGTCCACCCAATCAAAGGATCAGAGAATGAATCTAGTACTGAAAGCATAAGGTACAGCTAGCTAGCACTGCAGTGCAGTGCATAACATGTGGTGAGTAGTTGACTCAGAGAGAGAAAGACAATAGTTTAATAGTTTTGAACAAATTAATTTCTTAAAAAATGAAGGAGTAGCCAAAGAGAGAGAGAGTGCGAGAGAGAGCTATCTATATTGCATATTTTTTTCCACTCTCACTTACTTAGCTAGCCAATGCAGCTACCTAGTTTAGCTTACTGAAACACCCGGCTCAAACAGAGAGAGATGCTATGTTACCCAGCTGGCTATGGTTATCCAACACTAGAACTCTTTCAAGTGAAGGTAAGCTTTTGGTTTTTATGTATTTATTACCAAGAGGCCCGCCGATGTAACTGCTAAACTGCTTGCTGACTGTACACTGCACTGCATGATTGTAGCGGGTTTACTAACGCATTAGTTCTAGTAGCTATGTTGACTTGACGTTAGCTAATGGTGACAATGATGTAGCCTGTGTGTAGCGGTAAGCGGTTATGATATGAATATTTGCCTTGGAAAGTTTTTTAGTCTGGTTACAGACAGCTGATGAGTTGCGCACTGAAGTTCACAGGGAAAAGGTGAGAGAAGGAGAGCGGGTAGATGTGAGAAGGAATACAACGATCAAAGGGATCACGCTGTTTGTATGTGGCTGCCATGAAAGTGAACTGTGTTTGAGTGTGATGAGGGGTGTATTCATTCCGCCGATTTCTTAAAGGAAGCAAACACGGATAAACATACCTGAATTTGTCCAATAGAAACTCTCGTAGATGCAGGCAAGATTGTGCAAGGCGGTATTGAATGTGTCAATGTCTGTCACCTCTCCCGACCTGTGCACCTACGTTGTAAACGTTCCATCATAGGCTAGGTTTGTAGCAACCTCATGATGGGTAGAGGGAAAATGTTTGTATCGTGTAGTCATCAAAACCTTTCTATGTTACGTTGAGCTGGGTGAATGGAATATGAATGACAGTCATCTAATATACTGTAATAGAAATAAGGCCACACTCATTTTTTTATTTTTTTTATCATACTCCCTCATCTTAAACGGCACCGACCGCCACTGGCCTAAATATATTTATAGAGAGATGCAAAGCCACTGGGCTCCCAACAGAGAAACAACAGTGAGCTGGAGCGTAGGGCTGCCAGACCCGAAGAGGGAAGAGAGACAGTGGCACTTCAGTATGCAGCCAATGTGGAGGAAGAGAGAGCAAGAGAGAGCGAGAAATGGGGATAGGGGTTGTCTCACATCACCCAAGAGCCAGTGACCATGGCTGAAGGCTGCAAGGAGTGGGTCACACATGCCTGTGAGCGTGTTCAAGTGTGTGTCCAGATGTATCCTGTCTGCCTGAAAGAGTGTATGTATGTATGTGTGTGTTCGTGGTGTGTGTGTGTGTGTGTGTGTGTGTGTGTGTGTGTGTGTGTGTGTGTGTGTGTGTGGAGGAAGGGCTTGGACAGAGCTGATGCACCCCCTCACTCACACACTGGACCGTGGTGTCCTTTGAGCTTAACTGGAGGCTTGAGGGTATGTCACATCAACCATGAGCCACTGAGCACAGCTAGGGAATTGGTGTGTGTTTGTGTGTTTTTTTCCTGTGTGTTTTGAAGAAAACATTGGCACCTTCGAGGGTCTGAGAGCAAGGTTCGAGTGAGGCTACAGCAATCCACATAAAATACACCTCAAACACACATATCACAATAATATTGCCCCTAACAGCCATTAAGGGATGTAAAAATTAAGTCACACATGAGCATACTATAATAAGGCCCATGTGTCATCTCCGGGGAACTCTTGGTTGCCGAGGAGAAAAACAACACATTTCTAAAGCCCTTTATTTAATTCCACCTGTCGTGTTACAGCTAGTCCAAGTGTTGTACATTTTGTCAATATTAGATCTATGTAAACAATGCCATCAGCTGCATCCTGTACCAGATAAAGTGATGTTCGTTATCACCCCGCCAATGTTTCCCCCATCTTTAATTTATGCTAAAACAAGAGATTTCTGTCTGATGGATGTGATGTGTGGACAATTTTAGCCGTTTCTCTGCAGTGTATAGTGTGTGTGTGTGTGTGTGTGGGTGTGTGTGTGTGTGGTATGCAGTATGCATTTAGGGTGTCTATGATGTACATTTGTGTTTTTGTGTTTATGGCAGGTGGGTGTGTGTTAGAATGAGATGTGTGTGTGTGTGTGCGTCCCCACCAGATGCTGAATTAAGCATGACAGACACAAAAGCCTAATCACCTTCACAGCTCCAGCCCCGGCCTCATCTCCTCACTGGCTTGTGACCCAAAGAGTTGCTATGGCAACAAACAAAGTCTCATTTATCTCACAACATTTGCATTATTTTTTTCGGAGGCGGTGGATAGTTACTGCATTTCCGTACCCGCGCCTTTTGATAATACAGTATGAGGCTCAAAGGTTTGATCATGCAAACCAACTCAACATATCTGGAAATAGTAATCAAAGGCTTGACAACAGTAGTTTTTTAGACAATAAGTCCACTATCATCTTAGATTTGCAGTGGTGGAAGTGAGGAGCCCAATGTGGTGCTTATTCAAACTAAAAATAACCACCCTGAAGATCATTATTGAGTTGCATTTCAATTAAATGATTTGTACTTTTTTTTACACTAGATACCATCTAATCTGGGCTAATTCCAACCAAAGCAATGTGAGCAACATATAATGTAGCTGAACTGAGTGGGTGCTAGTATGTGTGTGTGTGCGCACATCTGTGAGTTTGCAGGAGTGCCAGTATAGCTACACTAGAGTGTGTGTGTTTGAGTGTGAGTGTGCACATGTGCCTGTGCACGTGTGGTGATGAATCTCCATGTGGGCACCTCGTGCACACCTCCAAAATACTGCAATAAATCACACACCTCCAAAACAGTGCAATAAATCACGGTGCAGTGCCACGGACACCGTGTTTCCTGGCCCTGACAGCTTCAGATGGATGGAATGAGAGACTGGGCATATTAATACACCTCGAGCCCAGCTTACAGGACAGATAATCGCCACACGCCGCATGATAATGTTGCTACATAATGACTTATACCTAGCCTAGCGGCGCTAGCGGCGAGCACTGAAGCGCACTGACAGGAAATATCAATATTCATTAATAAAGTTATTTAGAGAGGGCAACTAACGGCCTGAATGGCTGAAGCGCGAGTGAGAGTTGCTTGTCTTGTAGATGGGACGCTTGTGGTGGACAGACTAAGCAGAGTAAGTTGTCGGCGTTACAAATGGAGCCGTCTGTTTTTGATTGTTTGGAGTTAGCCATTTTCTCGGTTTCATGTCGCTAAATGGTAACCTACGGCTCTCCTTTTAAATTAGAACCAGTGTAGCTAAATTAAAATACGCTGTCAGAAAGCAATTAATGAACAGCTCTGGTAAAGTCTACAATGTGTTCGCACATGCAATACATACAGTATGATGTGTATTTTCTAAAATGTTATTTGTTTATTTATATTTCTTTCTTTATTTCACCTTTATTTAACCAGGTAGGCAAGTTGAGAACAAGTTCTCATTTACAATTGCGACCTGGCCAAGATAAAGCAAAGCAGTTCGACACATACAGTGGGGAGAACAAGTATTTGATACACTGCCAATTTTGCAGGTTTTCCTACTTACAAAGCATGTAGAGGTCTGTAATTTTTATGATAGGTACACTTCAACTGTGAGAGACGGAATATAAAACAAAAATCCAGAAAATCACTTGATTTTTAAGTAATTAATTTGCATTTTATTGCATGATATAAGTATTTGATCACCTACCAACCAGTAAGAATTCCGGCTCTCACAGACCTGTTAGGTTTTCTTTAAGAAGCCCCCCTGTTCTCCACTCATTACCTGTATTAACTGAACCTGTTTGAAATCGTTACCTGTATAAAAGACACCTGTCCACACACTCAATCAAACAGACTCCAACCTCTCCACAATGGCCAAGACCAGAGAGCTGTGTAAGGACATCAGGGATAAAATTGTAGACCTGAAAAGAGCTGGGATGGGCTACAGGACAATAGGCAAGCAGCTTGGTGAGAAGGCGACAACTGTTGGCGCAATTATTAGAAAATGGAAGAAGTTCAAGATGACGGTCAATCACCCTCGGTCTGGGGCTCCATACAAGATCTCACTCCGTGGGGCATCAATGATCATGAGGAAGGTGAGGGATCATCCCAGAACAACACGGCAGGACCTGGTCAATGACCTGAAGAGAGCTGGGACCACAGTCTCAAAGAAAAACATTAGTAACACACTACGCCGTCATGGATTAAAATCCTGCAGCGCACGCAAGGTCCCCCTGCTCAAGCCAGCGCATGTCCAGGCCCGTCTGAAGTTTGCCAATGGCCATCTGGATGATCCAGAGGAGGAATGGGAGAAGGTCATGTGGTCTGATGAGACAAAAATAGAGCTTTTTGGTCTAAACTCCACTCGCTGTGTTTGGAGGAAGAATAAGGATGAGTACAACCCCAAGAACACCATCCCAACCGTGAAGCATGGAAGTGGAAACATCATTCTTTGATGATGCTTTTCTGCAAAAGGGACAGGACGACTGCACCGTATTGAGGGGAGGATGGATGGGGCCATGTATTGCGAGATCTTGGCCAACAACCTACTTCCCTCAGTAAGAGCATTGAAGATGGGTCGTGGCTGGGTCTTCCAGCATGACAACGACCCAAAACACACAGCCAGGGCAACTAAGGAGTGGCTCCAAAAGAAGCATCTCAAGGTCCTGGAGTGGCCTAGCCAGTCTCCAGACCTGAACCCAATAGAAAATCTTTGGAGGGAGCTGAAAGTCCGTATTGCCCAGCGACAGCCCCGAAACCTGAAGGATCTGGAGAAGGTCTGTATGGAGGAGTGGGCCAAAATCCCTGCTGCTGTGTGTGCAAACCTGGTCAAGAACTATAGGAAACGTATGATCTCTGTAATTGCAAACAAAGGTTTCTGTACCAAATATTAAGTTCTGCTTTTCTGATGTATCAAATACTTATGTCATGCAATAAAATGCAAATTAATTACTAAAAAATCATACAATAAGATTTTCTGATTTGCTTTGTAAGTAGGAAAACCTGCAAAATTGGCAGTGTATCAAATACATGTTCTCCCCAATGTACACCAACACATAGTTACACATGGAGTAAAACAAATATACAGTCAATAATACAGTAGAAAAATAAGTCTATATACAATGTGAACAAATGATGTGAGATAAGGAAGGTAAATAAAAAAAGGCCATGGTGGCGAAGTAAATACAATATAGCAAGTAAAACACTGGAATGGTAGATTTCCAGTGGAAGAATGTGCAAAGTAGAAATATAAATAATGGGGTGCAAAGGAGCTAAATAAATAAATAAATACAGTAGGGAAAGAGGTAGTTGTTTGGGCTAAATTATAGATGGGCTATGTACAGGTGCAGTAATCTGTGAGCTGCTCTGACAGCTGGTGCTTAAAGCTAGTGAGGGAGATAAGTATTTCCAGTTTCAGAGATTTTAGTAGTTCGTTCCAGTCATTGGCAGCAAAGAACTGGAAGGAGAGGCGGCCAAAGGAGGAATTGGTTTTGGGGGTGACCAGAGAGATATACCTGCTGGAGCGCGTGCTACAGGTGGGTGCTGCTATGGTGACCAGCGAGCTGAGATAAGGGGTGACTTTACCTAGCGGGGTCTTGTAGATGACCTGGAGCCAGTGGGTTTGGCGACGAGTATGAAGCGATGGCCAGCCAACGAGAGTGTACAGGTCGCAGTGGTGGGTAGTATATGGGGCTTTGGTGACAAAACGGATTGCACTGTGATAGACTGCATCCAATTTATTGAGTAGGGTATTGGAGGCTATTTTGTAAATGACATTGCCGAAGTCGAGGATCGGTAGGATGGTCAGTTTCACGAGGGTATGTTTGGCAGCATGAGTGAAGGATGCTTTGTTGCAAAATAGGAAGCCAAATATATATTTAACTTTGGATTGGAGATGTTTAATGTGAGTCTGGTAGGAGAGTTTACAGTCTAACCAGACACCTGGGTATTTGTAGTTGTCCACATATCCTAAGTCAGAACCGTCCAGAACCGTGCTGGACGGGTGGGCAGGTGCAGGCAGCGATCGGTTGAAAAGCATGCATTTAGTTTTACTTGTATTTAAGAGCAGTTGGAGGCCACGGAGGGAGAGTTGTATGGCATTGAAGCTCGTCTGGAGGGTTATTAACACAGCGTCCAAAGAAGGGCCATAAGTATACAGAATGGTGTCGTCTGCGTAGAGGTGGATCAGAGACTCACCAGCAGCAAGAGCAACATCATTGATGTATACAGAGAAGAGAGTTGGCCCAAGAATTTAACCCTGTGGCACCCCCATAGAGACTGCCAGAGGCTCGGACAACAGGCCCTCCGATTTGACACACTGAACTCTATCAGAGAAGTAGTTGTTGAACCAGGCGAGGCAATGATTTGAGAAACCAAGGCTATCGAGTCTGCCGATGAGGATGTGGTGATTGACAGAGTCGAAAGCCTTGGCCAGGTCACTGAATACGGCTGCACAGTATTGTTTCTTAATGATGACGGTTAAGATATCGTTTAGGACCTTGAGCGTGGCTGAGGTGCACCCATGACCAGCTCTGGAACCAGATTGCATAGCGGAGAAGGTGCGGTGGGATTCGAAATGGTCGGTAATCTGTTTGTTGTCTTGGCTTTCGAAGACCTTAGAAAGGCAGGGTAGGATATATATAGGTCTGTAGCAGTTTGGGTCAAGAGTGTCCTCCCCTTTGAAGAGGGGGATGACCGCAGCTGCTTTCCAATCTTTGGGAATCTCAGACGACACGAAAGAGAGGTTGAAAAGTATTGAAAAGGTAGTACCTTTCTTTTGGACTTTTTTTCTACACTTGCAGTGCATTGTATAGTGTGGCAATCCATAATTCAATTACATGTTATTTGTCCCAAACAAAACACATGATTCTTGGCCCAGAGATTTCAGATCAATGAATTTAACATGTGTGCCGGTTCACCTGGGCCTCCCTGGGAGCGTTTATATGAAAGAAGAAGGACTAATCTTGGAGTAACGTGTTAATGCAGACCCAGCGTAAACAATCCACTCGAGCCAATGATCTGCGAGTCAAGTGTTGGTGAACTGCTACATTGACAAAGAACTGGAAATATGGATTCAGTCATGATTGCATTTAGATGCCGATTTAACACCACTCAATACGCCAATGGTGGGAGATATACGTTTCCAGGCAAAAATCCACCAATGACACTCGGCTCATGGACTCAACCCTTCAACACACCCAAAAGGATATGGAAAAACTAGTTTGTTATGAAGTTAAACATGAGATTTTTATGACGGAATGTAAGACAAAATTACACTACCCAAAAGGCACTTTATTTGTGGTATGACAAAGCTATGAAATAATCACCTTATCTTAGCAAAATCAGGAGTGAGAACCCTACCTACTTCTAATGAGGTAACAGGCTACACTTTAATACAAAGAAACGAATCAGCTGATCAGTGCCTGAAGAGGCACAAAAAGGCAATAGTTTGCTAAATGACAGCTTCTTAGTATGGGAGTTTGTTTGCTGTTGTTTTAGCGGTTCCTACTGAAGGTTATTTTCCCCTCTTAATCTTAGTCATTGTTGTTCTCTGTCACTTTGAGTGGAGTAATTGTCAGAGCTGAGCACCTTTCAGCATCGCGCAGCAAAGTTGCTGTGTCTTGCCAGTAAACAGAGCTGTACTTTGAATACCTAATGCGCCCCACCAAAAGGCCATGTGCACTGATAGCAGATAGCACCTGCGACTAAAAGGAAGGTAAAAGGAGTGAGAAAAAAAGGGTTATTTTGTAATCCATCGGTGAAGGACGTTGTTGAGAAATACAATTATATGCAATGCCTGTAAAGTTGAAATGGTGAATTAGGAATGTAAACATTGTATTTTTTTTAACTTGTGGGTTAATGTGTTTCCCCCCAGTTTGGTTTCAGGTGTTCCCCGGCTCTGCTCTTTAATTTTAAATTGGCTCAGTGAGGTTTGTTAAAAAGTTCAAGAGGAGGAGAACATACAGATCTCACAGACTTTTTGCTCCAAGCTAAAAACCAAAGTGAGACCAGCAATTTGGGCTTGTGATCTTATCTTGGACCACTACTTCAGGGAGCAATGCTCAAATGAGATTTAAGAATTATACCAGAGTTATTTTGAAACTACTTTCTGTGAAAGTAATTCATCTATACAGGCAAAACCTAATTGAACCTGATTGATGTTCTTCTCAGTTTGAGCCAGTTAACATTTTCAGTATGATAGTACAATTCATTGCTGTAGCATAATTAAGTACAGCAGTACACATATTGAAAGCTATAAACTCATTCCGTTATTGCAAGTCGGCCAGGTGTATGTGGGCACAAAACAGCATTATTGCATTGTACAGTAAGGTTACAACAGTGTGATTAACGCTCGTTATACCACAATACAGATACGGATGCAGAAAACTGTCCGCTGTTGGTTTGAAGAGGTACAGTAGAGACCTATCAGTGGTATAATATTTAAAAAAAATAGTATACAGTTTTTGTAGTTGTTGTTCTGAACCCACTGCCGCAAGTCATCAGGATGTGGTCAAGTTGGCCAACCACCCACCCGCCCGTTGGTTGCGCCTGTTGGTCAGCCCTATAGGGAGTTTGCGCGCCGGCTGTACCTTTACCCCAGTCTGCCCTGTACAGAGTTTGTGCATGTCCGGTATCCCAATATGCATGGTGCAAGCTACCTAGTCTAAATATCAAGGGTACTCCTGCAGCAGCATAACATTTGATTAACACCCGATAACACTTGATTTACATGATCAATATTCGGTCTGGTTCGCTGATAGATGCTGCTCGTAGGCTATGACCCTTTGACCTAACTCCATCTCTTCTTCAGTCAAGAGTTGCACGTGTGTCAGGGCAGCAGCAACACAGGTAGCTAACCTCCATGTACTCATTTAAGAGCATTGAAGATAAATTACAATCAGTAAAAAATATATATTGAGCTAACCAACTAGCAGATCAATCATCAATGACCGTCTTTTCAGGCACTAACTAGCTTGCTTACAATTTATGATGACTGTTGTTGCAGAAATAATAGGCCTATCCTCAAAAAGTCATTATGTTCTGAATTTCGATATATGGATTATGAAATCATTATGACATTTTTTTTAAGAGGTTGGTGGGAGAGGGGGATAACTGAAAGGTATATGCACGGCCCTGCTACTACAGCATGAACCTGATGGACCATACAGCATGTAGTGCAGAAAGGCTGCTGGAATGATGGTAATAACCATATAGTGCATATCACCATGTCCATTTTGCGCCTCATTGGCTGGCATACTGCAACACTGCAGAACTGAGTGCCCAACAGCATATCCAGACTCCAGTTCATTCAGACGAGAGACAACGATGCGATTCTCTTTGGAACGAGGGCGATTCGCTCTGCATTACGTTTGCTTCCCTATATATTATATAATACATGCTGCATTTGTGAATGTGCACATATAAATCAAAGTGACAAACACAATCAACGGACAGAAAATACATTCACGAGTGTGCATGAAATATAGGCGGAATTAGGTAGGAGTTTAAGAAAAAAGGAAGGAAAAAAAAACTGCTGACATAAATGATAGAAAAGGGCCACGCCACATATTGTATCTTCAGCTCTAGTGGGGTCTCATGTTTTCATGTATACACTGATCAGGAATTTGCTCAGCTCAGTCTCCTGTCCACACATCCATGCTGCCAATTAATGGGTGGAGGTATCAAACATGGCATGTGTTGCCCAAGTATGGACAAGAAAAGATGATAAAGCATTTTACCTTTTGACTACAGGCTCCGAAGCTAAGCAACTGAGTAGCGGTGGGAGGAATCCCTGCTGATTTATCACTACACCAAAAGGAGCTTGGCAGCCGACTTCACAGGGAAGTCGTGGAGGGGATGGAGAAAAACGCAAGGGGAAGCTCGTGAGGTCAAAAGCAATCAATAAATGATCCCTGAGACAAAGCCTCCATTATTTCGAGGGGGATCGATACGACTTTTGTGACTCAAACACTACAACCTATTCTTCTTGCTTATCAGCAAACTTCGGCTGAGGCACTTTTCTATGGTCAATTATTAAAATCAACTCGGCCGGCTTCGTAAACATCTACTCGGTGGCTCTGTAGATTAATGCTTGCATCGTGGCCCTCCACAAGGTCATTTTTCCATTAAATGGCTTTTACGTTTTGACTTTGAAGTTCATAAACCGTTATTTAGATTTATTCAGACTCAGATAATTCCTCAAAATCAATTAAAAACCCTTTTATTTTATCATCAAATGGGGCTCTGGCAAAGGGAATGGGGAAATACAAACCGTTGACCGTTAATTTCTCTCTAATGGTTATGGTCAAAGAGGTTATTCAGTTTCCAGATGACACATTACAGCATCAGTGGGTACAACTCAAGACCACATGATTTAACTGATTAATGGAAATGTTCTTTAACTTTTCCAAATTATTCAGCAATATGAAATGGACCTCGATCTACTCATCAAAGGCCTAGGTGCTACAATTGAAGAGTAAAACAAATCAAGAGCAGCAGAAGAGATTTGGCTATGATACCAAATGTGGTGAAATACGTAAACATAAATCTGCTCCTAATAATACAAGTCATGTTTGCTATGCTCCTATAGGCTACTTGGTTATCCAAAGAAACTAGAAAGTACACTATATATACAAAAGTATGTGGACACACATTTAAATGAGTGGATTCAGGCTATTTCAGCCACACCCATTGCTGACAGGTGTAAAACAAAATTGAGCACACTGCCATGCAATCTCCATAGACAATCATTGGCAGTTGAATGGCCTTGCTGAATAGCTCATTGACTTTCAACATGGCAACATAATTGGATGCCACATTTCTGCCCTGCTAGAGCTGCCCCGGTCCACTGTAAGTGCTGTTATTGTGACATGTAAACGTCTAGGAGCAACAACAGCTCAACCGCGAAGTGGTAGGCCACAAAAGCTCACCAAACAAGACGCCGAGCGCTGAAACGCGTAGCACGTTAAAAAAGAAATTGCCTGTCCTTGGTTGCAACACTCACTCCCGAGTACCTGACGTCACTAATGCTCTTGTGGCTGAATGGAAGCAAGTCGCCGCAGCAATGTTCCAACATCTAGTGGAAAGTCTTCCCAGAAGAGTGGAGGCTGTTATAGCAGCAAAGGGGAACCAATTCCATATTAATGCCCATCATTTTGGAATGAGATGTTCGAGGAGCAGGTGCCCACATACTTTTGGTAATATAGTGTACTTCTCTCACTCTCTCCTTTCACTCCTACTTTCCAAAGACTTGACTGTGACAGAACTATACCCTTCTAGATTACTCCTTCTCTATCCATTCCTCTCTCCATCCCCCCCTCTGTCTCCCTCTGCTTTCCAACTGCTTCTGACTGGGAGAGGAGAGGACTATCCCCTTATCCAATTGGGGAAATTAATCAGAAAGAGGCTGAGAGAGAGAGAGAGAGGGGGGGGGAGCCAGAGAGGGGGGAGACATGGAGAGAGAATGAGAGATGTCTGAGCCTGCCTTCCAATGAAGTCTGACTCACACCACCAAACCCCTCCCAGCCCCTGGCCTTACTCACACCACCAAACCCCTCAAGAGAATTCTCTACCCACACTTGCATCTCCCCAGATGAGCACCCCTCCACTTTTATCTTCTCCTCTCCCAGATATGTCACAATGTTTAACTATTGCTTTAAAAGTTGTCTGTGATATCTGACCTTTGGCGTGTTCGCAGTAGATAAGGTCTGGTATGATATCTCTGCTCTCTGGAGGTCTTTGTGAGGTCTCTCTTTTTTCCACCCTAACTCCAGGAGACCTTTACTAACCTTCAGTTTTTAAAGGAAATGGAAGATGTTTGGTGTGTGTAAAGGAGAGTGTGTGTATTAGCTGTAGAGGAAGAGGGGGAAAGCGGTTAGATCAAGGCCCGGACGAGTCAATTACTCACACTAATATCCCTAAAAAAAAGCCAGTCAATAGTACTCACTTTTTAACTCCTCCGTATCAAAGCACGTCTACCTGGCTTGCACACACTGTGCTTAGTCAGTCTCCCTTAACCCACTCAATGCCATGGCTCAGTTCTCCAAGTAGACAAGGTGACAGACATCCTCCAAACACAAATACAGCCACACCAACAGCTCCCGCCCTGAGACAGCCACCTACATACACCACATGGCTTCAACCCGCTGCCTGACACTTTTAAAAAGGCTTCCATTTAGACTCCACTCCCTAGGGGCTCCTCCAGTACACACAAGCATGTATGCACACAGTGTCAAAAGGTCCTCAGTAGCACCCCGAAACAAAACAATTCACAAACTCTTAATTTCCCTCACCTTACTCCTTTACATCCCCCATTCCCTCTCTCTCTATCAACCGCCCCATCCTTCTTTCTCATGTTACCATGCAGCAGATTATATGGCACAGTCCTCAAGACAGAGACAGTAGAGGAGAGCAGAGAGGACTGAGTCTTCTGAACATTGGAGGTAATTAGTGATCTTGATAATGGGGTGAGGGCAAAGAAGGTTGCCACTGATCTGGCCTAATTGCTCAGATCTATGCCAAAGTGCCCGGGTAGGAGACTGAGGCGGATAATGGCCTCAGTGCCCGTTGCCAGGGATATGCCCGTGACTCGGTTTTTAACGACATACAGGGGTGGGTGGATGGGTGGCGCCCCGACCATTGTCCCCATGCATCCTTCAAGGGGGACAATCTGAACACACAGCTGGGCAAAGGGATAGAGAAAAGAACAAGGTCTCGAGAAGGCACCATTATGTAAGCATTAGGTCAACTGTGTGTATTCATCAGTTCAACGCGTGGCCAAATCTCTGAGATGCATTATCAAACGTTGGGTAGTATGAGAAGTCGACGACGTAAACATGCAAACAGGATAAAAATGTGTCATTGGTGCTAATTGAGAGAAATAAAGATACAGATTTTCTTATACAGGGATTCAAGATTAATGCCTCAGAACGTATATGTTGCGGAGGGTATGGAAAAAAAATAAATGAGTCAATCCCATGAGATGCACTCAAGACAGAGATTTTTAAAGACATACTTTCAGATAGCTATAAGCAAGGTTTTGAACGAATACTACAGTGCTACTACTCAGTATAAAGACAAGTACAAGGAGGGATGCATAGATGCTCTACTGTCTTATATTAATGCCATACTCAGTGTAACTCAGCTCAATGTTTCAATCGGAACACCTTTGACAACCACAAAACAACAATTTTATTATGTCCCATACAAGAATGGAACATCTTCACAAATGTCTCAACCAACACACCGTTACAGTCAACAAAGTGTGCTTTTTTTCTCAAGGGGGACTTAATTCACCAATAGCAGACGCATACAAATTGGACAGTCTCTTCAAACCTGGCAGTAGAGTTGGACACTTGACCAAAGTGGCGTAAAGCTAGGACCCTGCAGGAGTTGGGAAGCATTCGGAATAATCCACACACTGTTACGATGGTACTTACCTGGAGAGAGAGAGAGAGAGAGAGAGAGCGAGAGAGAGAGCGAGAGAGAGAGAGAGAGAGAGAGAGAGACACAGGTTAAACAGTTGCTAAACAACACTAGAAGTCTCATTAAGAAAAACAGGAAGACAAACAATTGAAGGTTTATACACACAAAGGTAAAGCATAAGGAGGAGAGGATCTAACGGACATGAAGGGGACAGTGTCTCAACACAATTAAATTGCTTCATTCCTTTCCTCATCTCCTTGATTGGTGAAAGGACGCCCTGTTCAGTTTCAGCAATATCCACATCAGTGGTGGTAGAGGAAAGGAAGAGGAGTAAAACTATTGAGACCCAGCCCTCTTCCCTAACTCTCTGAACTCTGACTCTCTACACCCTTCTGCTTTAGAGGGAATTACTCCCTAGGCCGTTTTCACATAGCTAACAATCTTGACTGCAAGGCACAATTAAGTGGGAACTTCTGAACCGTGTACAAAATTGTAATAAGACACCAAACATTTTATTTTCCGCATACCATTAGACTGCACCTGATTAATAATTTATCACAAAAATTACAGGGGAAAATTAAAGGCTTTCATGAAGCTGCCTTGCAGGGAAAACGACGGCAGGTCTTGAAGGACGGAGGGGAAGAGAAGAGGCTGGCATTTAATAACTCAGGCACCCTGGGATGGCAATTACGAACTCCCATAATAATCTGACTATCGCCTTTATTAGGTGGATGTAACAGCAATGACTGAGCGCTGCGCATTATGCGGGTGACGCATCAACCCTGTGATTGGGTTATAGCCGAACGAGAGGGGTATGGGGTGGGGAGTGGCTTTTTAATCAAGGTGACAATCATTCTGTTCGTCAGAAACATAAAACAGGCCGGATTTTTCACTTCCCTGTGTTTGCTTGCACTTTCATCCGGGTTTTCCTGCATAATGTGTCACAATGAAAGTGCTCTTGACAGGCAAGTACATCGAGGGGGAGAGGAAGGAACCTCAAAGAAGTCAGAAAGTAGAGATGGAGAACTTTGTAAAGAAAAAGATTTTCAGAGAGGCGAAGACATTTAAATTCCTCTCATCAGGAACCAGGGCTGGTTGATCGTCCCCCCCCCCGACGGTCTTGAAAAATGGTGCCGCTCAGAAAATGATATAGATACTGTATGATGTGACATTTATTTTGTGACGAACCGAGCGCTCCTTTGGAGTAGAGTGACATTTCAGCCATAAGACTTTATTTTTCAAACGCTGTCAGTCTATCTGACATCTGGGTTGGAGATTGAAAAAAGGGCAGCTCATTCAAGTCAAAGGTTCTTCCTCCGAGTGTGAAATCTTTGGAATAATGGCTTTGAAATGCAGTGTGTGTGACAGCCGAGTCTGGTAACACCGAGAGGTGGTGGTGTCAAATAACAAAAGAGCTCACGTATCTCCTCATTTTGACGCATACAAACATATCACATAACTAAACATGATACACATAAGTGCATCCCTGGAATCTGAGTGTATTCAAGACCAATCCAGCACTGCCTCAAATGCCAGTGAGTTAATTCCTCCTGATAGTTAATGAGACACATCAAGAAACAATCCCGATTGCATTGTTTTGCACCGCAAACGGATTTGATTGGCGCCATATAGCTGTCGCATGGTTCCCATCACACACTATCAAAGACAACAGCCCATAGACGATCCAGCCGAGCGAAACGCACATTGGGGACTTCGAGCAGTGTGCAGCACAAGTCCTCTCCAACCTGTTACTCTCCACTTCAATGGCCATCCTTTCCAGTTCCCTTAATTCAATCAGAGAGGGGGATCTCAGAACCCCTGCCAGTGTTGCTTGCTGACAGCTCAAGGCTCTTTGGAAACCCTCTCATGACTGCACCACCAGCATTGCCATCTCTGGGCCCCTTCCGCTCTGGCAGTGTCTTACTTATACACGGAAGATAGGGAGGAAGAGAGAGAGGGAGGAAGAAAGGGGCTAGTAGCTTCTCTTTGTGATGTGACACCAGGGTGACAGGGTGGGATCACTAGTGAACACTCCAGCTGACAGCTTGTTTGTGACTTGCCGTGTTTGCTAGCTGAGAGCTTGCACAGTTAGGGCGACAGAGCTTACTTTACTGTCTTGGCAAGAGCAGCTATTACCACATAGCTGGACACAGGGGTAAAGCGTATTGAGAGCACCCCCGAAATAAATTGGCTAATTAGGGTATGGACGTGTATGGCCTTGCTACAGAATAACTAGTTGTTTTGCTAAGAGGGATTACATTTTCAAATGTGGGTCGACAATAGAGATGGGGAAAAAACCTGAAGCCTTTGATGACTCACGTCTAATTGATACTAATTGATTACAATCTGTGGACATGACATGGAAGCCTATAATCGACATAAAAAAGCCAAGATGTCATTCCAAGCAGCTTTTATTTGGTTAATTTGCGTTACAACAATACGTTACATATCGACATATGGGTATTTACGATTATCATTAATTCCAACCTCCTCTTAAACCAGCCACCTCACCCCTCTGTCGAATTGAAAAAAAATAATAATAATAATAATAATTGTCACATCCACATGGTTAGCAGATGTTAATGCAAGTGTAGCGAAATGCTTGTGCTTCTAGTTCCGACAATGCAGTAATAACCAACGAGTAATCTAACCTAACAATTCCACAACTACTACCTTATACACACAAGTGTAAAGGGTTAAAGAATATGTACATAAAGATATGAATGAGTGATGGTACAGAACGGCATAGGCAAGATGCAGTAGATGGTATCAAGTACAGTATATACATATAAGATGAGTAATGTAGGGTATTAAAACAAAGTGGCATAGTTTAAAGTGGCTAGTGTTACAGGTATTACATAAAGATGGCAAGATGCAGTAGATGATGTAGAGTACAGTATATACATATACATATATACATATATATATGAGATGAGTAATGTAGGGTATGTAAACATTATATTAAGTGGCATTGTTTAAAGTGGCTAGTGATACATTTTTTACATCAATTTCCATTATTCAAGTGGCTGGAGTTGAGTCAGTATGTTGGCAGCAGCCACTCAATGTTAGTGGTGGCTGATTAACAGTCTGATGTCCTTGAGATAGAAGCTGTTTTTCAGTCTCTCGGTCCCTGCTTTGATGCACCTGTACTGACCTCGCCTTCTGGATGATAGCGGGGTGAACAGGCAGTGGCTCGGGTGGTTGATGTCCTTGATGATCTTTATGGCCTTCCTGTAACATCGGGTGGTGTAGGTGTCCTGGAGGGCAGGTAGTTTGCCCCCTGTGATGCGTTGTGCAAACCTCACTACCCTCTGGAGAGCCTTACGGTTGTGGGCGGAGCAGTTGCCGTACCAGGCGATACAGCCCGACAGGATGCTCTCGATTGTGCATCTGTAGAAGTTTGTGAGTGCTTTTGGTGACAAGTCAAATTTCTTCAGCCTCCTGAGGTTGAAGAGGCGCTGCTGCACCTTCTTCACAACGCTGTCTGTGTGGGTGGACCAATTCAGTTTGTCAGTGATGTGTACGCCGAGGAACCTAAAACTTACTACCCTCTCCACTACTGTCCTGTCGATGTGGATAGGGGGGTGCTCCCTCTGCTGTTTCCTGAAGTCCACAATCATCTCCTTTGTTTTGTTGACGTTGAGTGTGAGGTTATTTTCCTGACACCACACTCCGAGGGCCCTCACCTCCTCCCTGTAGGCCGTCTCGTCGTTGTTGGTAATCAAGCCTACAACTGTAGTGTCGTATGCAAACTTGATGATTGCGTTGGAGGCGTGCGTGGCCACGCAGTCGTGGGTGAACGGGGAGTACAGGGAGTTCACCGTGCGATAAACTGATGACACTTATTTTGTATGCAGGGTATAGACTGAAGCTCCACCCAACGAATTATCTTTGTGGCTAAATAAGATACTTTCTTATTCACCATCCCGAGCTATGATACATGGACTCAACTCTGACTAATGCCATCCAGGTTCCAATTCGAATTCCTTGGGATGCGCGGTACGACTTCAAAAAGCCTCAAATGGAATAGATTTTCCATTCGTATGAGCAGTCAGTTTGCATACTAATGAAGATATTAATGAGCCATCATGAGATTCAACTTTTAAATATTAATGTGCTGTCATGGCCATTTTCAAATTAAAACATTAAATACATGTTAGGACCAATTTGTTCCATATGAAAGAAAGGGGGGTTGTTGTCTTTCAGTGTGGATTTTGAAATATGAGATAAATTTGCTCCCGGTCAGGTGAAGATGCTGTGATGAATTTCAAGTCCAATTAAAGGACTTGGTGAAAATGTTATCAACACCAGCAACCCAAGAGTTACTTGTGTAAGACAAAATAGTTCCAGCACTTAGTACTGTCTGACTCGGAAACCAGAAACTCCTGGATACTAGTTTTGATTGAATAGGGCCATTAGAGCTGGCAAAAGTTTGCCAAGATCTAAAACACACAAAAGGTATGGAGAACAGCATGGCGACTTGCCTTTCTTTCAGTCAAACCTCTCTGAAGAAACGATTTAGGCTACACAGAGAGAGTACAGAGAAACGACTTGTCTAGGCCCAGTACCAAAGACGAATGTCACACAATGTATCCCAGATTTCATATTCGTCCAACAATGTCAGTGTCATGACGTGGCACTTTCTGGGTGTAGATCGTGGCTTCCCCCTCTCTCACTCACCCAGGTTCTGTTATCTCAGGTCGTAAATTCCTGGCGGAGACTCTCTTCCCCTTTTCATGCAGAGAGAGAGACCACAGAGTGAACAAAGGATTTCACGTGGCCAAACTCCTAAATCCACATAATGTCCACTTGTGAGAATGTGGGAAGTGTCCGTGGACACATAAGGGACAGTTATGTTGAGTGTGTATCATTTGGTGACCTCACGAAGGACAGGAAACACACATAACTATATTTCCGAATGTGTACATTTCTTAATTATGGTGTTTGCATCTTATTATTCTATAAAATGAATGAGTAAAGATGACACTATTTGTGAAATTATGTAATGTGATGTTAACCTTTAATTTTGTGAGAATTGTATTCCTTGTAAAGTTTAACTAGTCAGCAGCCACACCCCCGTGAGCACAGACATGATCTGGTGTCATGGAACCGCCTTTTCTATAGTTACGAATAAAACCACCTCCTGAGGAAATCCTCTTCAGACCACGCATACCTCGGTGTAAGCTGAGGTGGCACAGGTTTGAGTACCAATACTAGAAAACCATACCACTTGGAGCATTGGCTACACGGCTGGAAAAGGTTCAACTCTGAGACTATCGATCCCATCCCTACAGAATAAGAGCAAATATTAGATACTAATTACTAGTCTGTAGCTAGAATTATGTAAACCTGGGATGTGAATACTAACAACCGCCAAAACATCTATTCTAAGAACAATGGACGCCTGAGGTATCCATTGCAACAGACACTATCAGGAGCCGCCGAGACCAGCAGACGGACTGACAATTTCAACAGAGAAGATCAACGACCGATGGGAGTAAATATATTGATTGCAATTGTTCCCAAATGAGTAGGCGTTCATGTGCAAAGGATTAGCATTTCAATTCATATAAGTATCAACTGTGTGTAGTGATCCCTTTGGTCTTTCCCGCACTCTCTCAGTCCACACCCTCTTCCCTTTGTCCACCAAGCCTTCATATCGGCTTAGCCCACTAGGGAATCTTCCCTATCTTTGTTGGTAACCAATATTTACTGTTTGTTTATGCATTTTTGTGATTATTTAGTTAGTAAATAAATGATTAAGACAATGGGTGTATGGATGATTTATAGAAAAGTCTGGGTTTGTGCAGATAATTTACGACGTTCAGATGAGACTGACGTGATGTAAAGAATAATTCATTAATAGATATGAATAGATATTAAAATATCTGAAAAGTTACAATCAGAAAAGTGTAACTGTAGCCTGAAGATTTTCCGTGGTGGCCCGACTTCGTTTAATCACGTAATAATAACTACAGAGAATTGATTTGATAAAATAACAGTCTTCAACTGTAATGATGCCAAAGACAGGACATCAGGAACAACACACTTTTAATTATACATGGCATCAATAAATGTGTCTGGCGACTAACAAAAGGAGAGGCAGTTAAATAATTAGCGCCCCCAAACTAGGCGGCGCCTGATATGAAATATATATATATAATATAAAATATATTAAATCAAAATTATATATGTGTACAGTGGGGCAAAAAAAGTATTTAGTCAGCCACCAATTGTGCAAGTTCTCCCACTTAAAAAGATGAGAGAGGCCTGTAATTTTCATCATAGGCACACGTCAACTATGACAGACAAAATGAGAAAAAAAACCCAGAAAAATCACATTGTAGGATTTTTAATGAATTTATTTGCAAATTATTGTGGAAAATAAGTATTTGGTCACCTACAAACAAGCTAGATTTATGGCTCTCACAGACCTGTAACTTCTTCTTTAAGAGGCTCCTCTGTCCTCCACTCGTTACCTGTATTAATGGCACCTGTTTGAACTTGTTATCAGTATAAAAGACACCTGTCCACAACCTCAAACAGTCACACTCCAAACTCCACTATGGCCAAGACCAAAGAGCTGTCAAAGGACACCAGAAACAAAATTGTAGACCCAGGCTGGGAAGACTGAATCTGCAATATGGAAGCAGCTTGGTTTGAAGAAATCAACTGTGGGAGCAATTATTAGGAAATGGAAGACATACAAGACCACTGATAATCTCCCTCGATCTGGGGCTCCACGCAAGATCTCACCCCGTAGGGTCAAAATGACCACAAGAACAGTGAGCAAAAATCCCAGAACCACACGGGGGGACCTAGTGAATGACCTGCAGAGAGCTGGGACCAAAGTAACAATGCCTACCATCAGTAACACACCATGCTGCAGTGCCAGACGTGTCCCCCTGCTTAAGCCAGTACATGTCCAGGCCCGTCTGAAGTTTGCTAGAGAGCATTTGGATGATCCAGAAGAAGATTGGGAGAATGTCATATGGTCAGATGAAACCAAAATATAACTTTTTGGTAAAAACTCAACTCGTCGTGTTTGGAGGACAAAGAATGCTGAGTTGCATCCAAAGAACACCATACCTACTGTGAAGCATGGGGGTGGAAACATCATGCTTTGGGGCTGTTTTTCTGCAAAGGGACCCGGACGACTGATCCGTGTAAAGGAAAGAATGAATGGGACCATGTATCGTGAGATTTTGAGTGAAAACCTCCTTCCATCAGCAAGGGCATTGAAGATGAAACATGGCTGGGTCTTTCAGCATGACAATGATCCCAATCACACCGCCCGGGCAACGAAGGAGTGGCTTCGTAAGAAGCATTTCAAGGTCCTGGAGTGGCCTAGCCAGTCTCCAGAGCTCAACCTCATAGAAAATCTTTGGAGGGAGTTGAAAGTCCGTGTTGCCTAGAAACTGTTTTCACTTTGTCATCATAGGGTATTGTGTACAGATGCACAATCGAGAGCATCCTGTCGGGCTGTATCACCGCCGGGTACGGCAACTGCTCCGCCCACAACCGTAAGGCTCTCTAGAGGGTAGTGAGGTCTGCACCACGCATCACCGGGAGCAAATGACCTGCCCTCCAGGACACCTACACCACCCGATGTCACAGGAAGGCCATAAAGATCATCAAGGACAACAACCACCAGAGCCACTGCCTGTTCACCCCGCTACCATCCAGAAGGCGAGGTCAGTACAGGTGCATCAAAGCAGGGATCGAGAGACTGAAAAACAGCTTCTATCTCAAGGTCATCAGACTGTTAAACAGCCATCACTAGCATTGAGTGGCTGCTGCCAACATACTGACTCAACTCCAGCCAATCTAATAATGGAAACATTTTTACATCAATTTATCACTAGCCACTTTAAACAATGCCACTTAATATAATGTTTACATACCCTACATTACTCATCTCATATGTATATACTGTTCTCGATACCATCTACTGCATCTTGCCTATGCCGTTCTGTACCATCACTCATTCATATATTTTTTTATGTACATATTCTTCATCCCTTTACACTTGTGTGTATAAGGTAGTTGTTGTGGAATTGTTAGGTTAGATTACTCGTTGGTTATTACTGCATTGTCGGAACTGCCATGTGTATGTGAATTTGATTTGATTTTGTGTAGATTGATGAGGATTTTTAATTCATTTAAATCAACTTTAGAATAAGTCTGTAACGTAACACAATTTGGAAAAAGTCAAGGGGTCTGAATACTTTCCGAATGCACTGTATATACAAAGACGATAAATATTTTTTTGTATCTCAAAATCATTGTAATGTGGTTAACTTTCAAAATGTAAATTAAAATAATTCAAATCTAAAAGATAAAATTCAAACTTCGATCATGGGAAAAGGCCACACTTGACCGTTGCACTTGAATTACACCTGCGGTGAATGGCTAGGCCCGTTACGCTATGAAACCACTATTGCAGAGACTTTGATATTACCGGCTGCAATTGATATGGGGAAAACAATGCATGGGGAGGCAGAGGCACAGAAACTCACATGAATACCTTCTTCAGATAACATTGTTAAACAAAGAATTTATGTTTTTGCTACCAATCAAGAGGAAACTGACTGAACGAGTCAAAAACTCCCCAGCTTATGCTCTCCAAATGGACGTTAGCTGTGAGGGCCGAGATGCCAATTTATTGACTTTTGTTCGCCATACATGTCGGGGGATGCTATTCTCAAGGACATATTGTTCTGTCTCACATTTCCCAAGCATGAAAGGACGCAGGGGATGTTCAATATGCTGCGTGGCTATATTGACAAAAAAACAGATTCCATAGGATCGAATGGTGGGTGGGTTTTTGCACAGATGGGGCTCCATCTATGGCGGGACAGCGGGCACTCTAGTTATGAATGTGTCTCCCTCTATGGACACATTGTATGATACACCGAGAGCAACTGGCAGCAAAAGAGCAGAGCACAGAACTCTGAGATGTACTGCAGGAGGTAACTCTGATTGAAAACAACATCAAACCATATCCACAGCGTGCATGCCTGTTTGTAAAACTATGTGGAGATATGGAATCAGAGCATGAAAATGTTCTATTTCATACCGAGACTTGGTGGTTATCAAGGGGGAGTGTTGGAAAGATTTGAGTGTTGGAATGGATTGAAAGGGGAACTGTTGTCATACACAATAATGGATGTAAAAAAAACTGACTTGGTTGACTTTCCGTATAATGAAAAGGAAATGTGCCTCCTTGACTATGTACAGTGCTTCCTCAATTAAAGGTTTTGAGATTATGCCACGGGATTTAAAAGTAATTTGTGGTTTAGTACAGTACCCTGCTTCACTGCTTCATTGATCCAGACCACCACAAGGGGGAGCTAGAGCACTGATTATGCTTTTGGGTCCCAAGGCCTAATGTGCCTCTACCTGACAATGAATGGGCGATATAAACCAAATAGAAACTGATAATTGTGCACGACTTCAAATTGAATTGCAATGAACTGAATGATGAAGATGAAGAATGTGACTGAATTTCGAACAATATTGTAAGAATTGTTCTGCATGCACATGACTTTATGCATTCATTAATTAAATCGCTTTAGCTGACATGTTGCGGTTAATCTGATGAAGTGAATATGAATTCGGAGGGCAGAAATTTGTAAATATTAAAGGATTAGACCTCTCACTAAAGGCGTCAGTCATACAAAAGTTGGTTGGAGAATATAAGAGTACACGGCCATAAAGGCTAGATCCTTTTTCAAGATGTTCAAACATTCATAGATGACCAGCAGGATCAAATAATTTAAACAGTGGTAATAGAGGGTGCAACCGGTCAGGACCTTAGGAGTAAATGCCAGTTGCCTTTTCATAGCCGAGCATTCATAGGTCAACACAGCAAGTGCGTGTGCGAGAGAGAAAGACAAATTCGAGAGAAGATCGAAACACACACAGTAACACATGGAATAGAGCAATAAGAATGTCAGTTAAATATGCAGTGCAGATCACCTCCTATTACCCTTCTTAGAGTTTTAAGAATGATGTGTGTTCAATTATTTGTGACATTGTGGCATTCAAAGCATATTTAAGATAGAAGCAATAGGATTTGAAGCAATAGCCTACCCGCGTGTGGTCAACTATTTCAGCAGCGTTTTACACTGCTCTGAGACAAGCATGGGGACTGGTCTTGATAAACCAATGAGATTTTTATTTTCACTGAATCTCCGTTTAGGTGTTGGTTAGACTACAATTAGGGTATGGAGATGTTAGGATTATTTTGCTATTAGTACTGTAGCCTTTAATTCCAGACTCAAAGGGAATAAAATGCTGTCAGCCTCTGGGCATTAATTCAGCGTTCAAAACAACTGGGAAGACAACTGGGAAGTTGCCAAAACATTTGCTTCGACTGTGAAAAATAATTTTGAACGGTCATGCAACTCGTAATTCCAACTCGGGAGCAATGGCCTCTTTTGAGAGCTCTGACTTTCCGATCTGAAGATCACAAATGTCTTGATTTTACCTCATAGTTCCCAGTTGTCTTGAAAGCACCATAAAAGTCATGCTACCATCCGCCAGCTCATATCTGTGTGAGGCTGGATTCAGTGCTCGTCTGCATTAAAACCAAATATCAATCCAGGTTAGATGAGATGTGGTGCACACTGTCGACCACACCCCCTAACGAGCTGTATAAGACCAATAGCAAAGAAGAAAATGATCATCCAGAGGTGGCGCCCCTAGTGGCCAGGGGCTTTAATGCAGGGAAAATTACATCGGGTAAACCTCATTTCTATCCGCATGTTATATGTGCAACCAGAGGAAATAAAACTATACCACCTTTACTCCACACACAGAGATGTGTACTAAGCTCTCCCTCACCCTGCATTTGGCAAATCTGACCATAACTCCATCTTCCTGATTCCGGCTTACAAGCAAAAAATGAAAGCAGGAAGTACCAGTGACTCGCTAGATAAGGAAGTGGTCAGATGACACAGATGCTAAGCTACAGGAATGTTTTGCTAGCACAGACTGGAATATGTTCCAGGATTCTTCCGATGGCATTGAGGAGTACACCATATCAGTCACTGGCGTCATCAATAAATGATGTCGTCCCCACAGTGATCGTACGTACATACCCCAACCAGAAGCCATGGATTACAGGCAACATTCCCACTGAGCTAAAGGGTAGAGCTGCCACTTTGAAGGAGCGGGACACTAAACCGGACACTTATAAGAAATCCCGCTATGCCCTCCGAGGAACCATCAAACAGGCAAAGCGTCAATACAGGACTAAGATTGAATTGTACTCGTCGGATGTGGCAGGACTTGCAAACTATTATGCACTACAAAGGGAAGCACAGCCGTGAGCTGCCCAGTGACACGAGCCTACAAGACGAGCTAAATACCTTCTAAGCTCGATTCGAGGCAAGTAACACTGAAGCATGCATAACAGCATCAGCTGTTCCGGATGACTGTGTGATCACACTCTCCAAAGCCGATGTGAGTAAGACCTTTAAACAGGTCAACATTCACAAGGCAGCAGGGCCAGACAGATTACCAGGAAGTGTACTCTCAGCATGCGCTGGCAAGTGTCTTCACTGACATTTTCAACCTGTCCTAGACAGAGTATGAAATACTAACAAGTTTCAAGCAGAACACCATAGTCTCTGTGCCCAAGAACACCAAGGTAACCTGCCTAAATGACTATCGACCCGTAGAACTCACATCTGTAGCCATGACGTAATTTCCGGTCACAGGACCTAATTTCCGGTAACAACTATCAGACTTGTTTGCTAACGTTACTGCTACTTGCCAACTTCACGGTTTTTACTTTTTAATTACCATTTTATATTTTTTCCCCTCATTCAACTTTTTTCATTCAACTTTTTCACCCCAGACGCTTTATCTGGACATGGTTCTACAGGACCTCCACCAGCCGAAGCTAAGTAGTAAAATTAACATTATGCCATCTAATTGCAGTCGCTGTACTCATAACAGGTGGTGCTTGGAATCATTGTTCTTCCTCTGTCAACCATGGTTACCTGCAAGGAAACACGTGCCATTATCATTGCGTTGCACAAAACAACAGGCAAGGATATTGCTGCCAGTAAGATTGCACCTAAATCTCCCGTGTGGAGCAGTGGTCTAATGCACTCCATTACAGTGGTAGCTGTGCCACCAGAGATTCTGGGTTCGAGCGCAGGCTCTGTCGCAGCCGGCCGCGACCGGGATTCCCATGGGGTGGCGCACAATTGGCCCAGCGTCGTCCGGGTTAGGGAGGATTTGGCCGGCAGGGATATCCTTGTCTCATCGTGCACGAGCGACTCCTGTGGCGTGCCGGGCGCAGTGCACGCTGACCAGGTCGCCAGGTGTACGGTGTTTCCTCTGACACATTGGTGCGACTGGCTTCAGAGTTGGATCTGCATTGTGTCAAGAAGCAGTGCGGCTTGTTTGGGTTGTGTTTCGGAGGACGCATGGCTCTCGACCTTCGCCTCTCCCGAGTCCGTGTGGGAGTTGCAGCAATGAGACAATACTGTAACTACTACCAATTGGATACCATGAAAATGGGGTGAAAAAAGGGGTAAAAAAATTATAATAATAAGATTGCACCTAAATCAACCATTTATCGGATCATCAAGAACTTCAAGGAGAGCGGTTCAATTGTTATGAAGAAGGCTTCAGGGTGCCCAAGAAAGTTTAGCAAGCGCCAGGACCGTCTCCTAAAGTTGATTCAGCTGCGGGATAGGGGCACCTCCAGTACAGCGCTTGCTCAGGAAGGGCAGCAGACAGGTGTGAGTGCATCTGCACCCACAGTGAGGCGAAGACTTTTGGAGGATGGCCTGGTTTCAAGAAGGGCGGCAAAGAAGCCACTTCTCTCCAGGAAAACCATCAGGGACAGACTGATATTCTGCAGACTTAAAAATAATCATCCAGCGATCATACACTGTTTACCAGGGGGCAGGGCTACCGACGTTAAGGCTAATCTGAAGATAGTGCTGGCTAAGGCTAAAACTGGTGAGTGAAGAGAGCATAGGGATATTGTTATCCAAGTCGGCACCAACGATGTTAGGATGAAACCATCAGAGGTCCCGAAGCGCAACATAGCTTCAGCGTGTAAATCAGCTTGAAAGATTTGTCGGCATCGAGTAATCGTCTCTGGCCCCCTCCCAGTTAGGGGGAGTGATGAGTCTCACAACTCAATTGCTGGTGGAAAACGGTTTTCTACCCCTCCCAAAATATATAATTAGTAGATAATTGGCCCTCTTTCTGGGACTCACCCACAAACAGGACCAAGCCTGGCCTGCTAAGGAGTGATGGACTCCATCCTAGCTGGAGGGGTGCTCTCATCTTATCTATGAACATAGAGCCCTGTCTAACTCCTCTAGCTCCACAATGAGATAGTGTGCAGAACAGGAAGCAGGCTGTTAGCCAGCCTGCCAGCTTAGTGGAGTCTGCCACTAGCACAGTCAGTGTAGTCAGCTCAGCTATCCCCATTGAGACCGTGTCTGTGCCTCGATCTAGGTCGGGCAAAACTAAACATGGCGGTGTTCGCTCTAGCAATCTCACTGGAATAAAGACCTCTTCCATTCCTGTCATTATTGAAAGAGATTGTGATATCTCACATCTTGAAAAAGGGATACTTAATGTTAGATCAGTTAAAGTCCAAGGCAGTTAAAGTCAATTAACTAATCACTGATCATAATCTTGATGTGATTGGCCTGACTGAAACATGGCTTAAGCCTGATGAATTTACTGTGTTAAATGAGGCCTCTCCTCCTGGTTACACTAGTGACCATATCCCCCGCGCATCCCGCACAGGTGGCGGTGTTGCTAACATTTACGATAGCAAATTACAAATAAAATTACTGCATTTTCGTCTTTTGAGCTTCTAGTCATTAAATCAATGCAGCCTACTCAATCACATTTCATAGCTACTGTTTACTGGCCTCCTGGGCTGTATACAGTGTTCCTCACTGAGTTCCCTGAATTCCTATCGAACCTTGTAGCCATGTCAGAAATTAACATTTTTGGTGACTTTAATACACACATGGGAAAGTCCACAGACCCACTCCAAAAAAGGCTCTCGGAGCCATCGTCGACTCAGTGGGTTTTGTCCAACATGTCTCCGGACCTACTCACTGCCACAGTCATACTCTGGATCTAGTTTTGTCCCGTGGAATAAATATTGTGGATCTAAATGTTTTTCTTCATAATCCTGGACTATCGGACCACCGTTTTATTACATTTGCAATCGCAACAAATAATCTGCTCAGACCCCCAACCAAGGATCATCAAAAGCCGGGCTATAAATTCTCGGACAACCCAAAGATTCCTAGATGCCCTTCCAGACTCCCATCATCTACCCAAGGACGTCAGAGTTCAAAAATCGCTTAACCACCTAACTGAGGAATTAAATTTAACCTTGCGTAATACCCTAGATGCAGTCACACCCCTAAAAACCAAAAAAACATTTGTCATAAGAAACTAGATCCCTGGTATACAGAAAATTGGAATGGAAATGGCGCTACACCAAACTGGAAGTCTTCCGATTAGCTTGGAAAGACAGTACTGTACAGTATCGAAGAGCCCTCACTGCTGCTCGATCATCCTATTTTTCCAACTTAATTGAGGAGAATAAGAACAATCCCAACTGTATTTTTGATACGGTCGCAAAGCTAACTAAAAAGCAGCATTCCCCAAGAGAGGATGGCTTTCACTTCAGCAATGATAAATTCATGAACCTCTGACAAAAAGATCATGATCATTAGAAAGCAAATTATGGACTCATCTTTAAATCTGCGTATTTCTCCAAAGCTTAGTTGTCCTTCAAGCTGAATACCTTCAAGCTGCATACTGGACCCAATTCCAACTAAACTACTGAACTAACTAAACTACTAAACTACTAAAGAGCTGCTTCCTGTGCTTGGCCCTTCTATGTTGAACATAATAAACGCCAAACCAAACTCACTAAAAGTGGCAGTAATAAAGCCTCTCTTGAAAAAGCCAAACCTTGACACAGAGAATATAAAAAACAAAACAAAAAGTATAAAAAATGAAAAACAAACATTTAAAAAAAGAAGCTCAAAGCCTTCCTGAAAACAAACAATGTATACGAAACGCTTCAGTCTGGTTTTAGACCCCATCATAGCACTGAGACTGCACTCGTGAAGGTGGTAAATTACGTTTTAATGGCGTCAGACCAAGGCTCTGCATCTGTCCTAGTGTTCCTAGACCTTAATGCTGCTTTTGATACCATCGATTACCACATTATTTTGGAGACTGGAAACCCAAATTGGTCTACACGGACAAGTTCTGGCCTGGTTTAGATCTTATCTGTCGGAAAGATATCAGTTTGTCTCTGTGGATGGTTTGTTCTCTGACAAATCAACTGTACATTTCGGTGTTCCTCAAGGTTCCGTTTTAGGAATGCTATTGTTTTCACTATATATTTTACCTCTTGGTGATGTCATTTGGAAACATAATGTTAACTTTCACTGCTATGCGGACGACACACAGCTGTACATTTCGATGAAACATGGTGAAGCCCCAAAATTGCCCTCCCTGGAAGCCTGTGTTTCAGACAAAAGGAAATGGATGGCAGCAAATGTTTCACTTTTAAACTCGGACAAAACAGAGATGCTAGTTCTAGTTCCCAAGAAACAGTTGTCTCAAATAAAACTGTGAAGGACCTCGACGTTACTCTGGACCCTGATCTCTCTTTTGACGAACATTTAAAGACTGTTTCAAGGACAGCTTTTTTCCTTCTACATAACATTGCAAAAATCTGAAACTTTCTTTCCAAAAATGATGCAGAAAAAAGAAATCCATGCATTTGTCACTTTTGGATTGGACTACTGCAATGCTCTACTTTCCGGCTACCCGGATAAAGCACTAAATGAACTTCAGTTGGTGCTAAACACGGCTGCTAGAATCTTGACTAGAACCCACAAATGTGATCATATTACTCCAGTGCTAGCCTCTCTACACTGGCTTCCTGTTAAGGTTTTGGCTGATTTCAAGGTTTTACTGCTAACCAAGAAAACAATACATGGCTTGCTCCTACATATCTTCTCCGATTTGGTCCTGCCGTACATACCTACACGTACGCTACGGTCACAAGACGCAGGTCTCCTTATTGTCCCTAGAATTTCTAAGCAAACAGCTGAAGGCAGGGCTTTCTCCTATAAAGCTTTATGGAATGGTCTGCCTATCCATGTGAGAGTCGCAGACTCAGTCTCGACCTTTAAGTGTTTATTGAAGACTCATCTCTTCAGTAGGTCCCATGATTGAGTGTAGTCTGGCCCATGGGGTGTTAAGGGGAATGGAGAGGCACTGGAGTGACGAACCGCCCTTGCGGTCTCTGCCAGACCGGTTTCCCTCTCTCCACTGGGATTCTCTGCCTCTAATCCTATTACAGGGGCTGAGTCACTGGTTTACTGGTGCTCTTCCATGCCGTCCCTAGGGGTGAGTGGTTTGAGTCACTGACGTGATCTTCCTGTCAGGGTTGGCGCCCCTCTCGGGTTCGTGCCGTGGGGGAGATCTTCGTGGGCTATACTCGGCCTCGTCTCAGGGTAGTAAGTTTGTGGTTTGAAGATATCCCTCTAGTGGTGTAGGGGCTGTGCTTTGGCAAAGTGGGTGGGGTTATATCCTGCCTGGTTGGCCCTGTCAGGGGGTATCGTCGGACGGGGCCACAGTGTCTCCCGACCTCTCCTGTCTCAGCCCCCAGTATTTAGCTGCAATAGTTTGTGTCGGGGGGCTAAGATCAGTCTGTTATATATATTCTAACACGAACAGCAATTTCTTGGACAATTTCAGGCTCATCTACATCCATTATGATTCAACTTAAACATAGTCCTCCTAAAACAAGAAGAACATCTCACATCAACAACGTGGTCCAGGCTAGGCCAGTTAGCCCTGCTAATTCAGCCAGCTCTTCAGGCAGCTCTACTAACCCAGTTAGCCCTGCAAGCTCCTCACACCACAAGTCCGACATGACAACCAATGATGTAGACGACCTAAACCAGATCCAGTGGGTTTTGTAAGCAATCTCTGCCATGAGGGTGGACTTTTCCACCAAACTCAAAGGTGTCCTAAGAGGAATTAGTGAAGTTAAACGTGACCTTCAAGCCTACTCCTCACGCTTGGATGAAGCAGAGGAATGCATTAGCATGGTGGAAGATACTGCTGTCAAAACAACGACCGAAAAGTTGGAAAAACAGGTGGCGGACCTTACTTCAAAGCTAAACTCCCTCGAGAACCACCACAGGTCTAATTTGAGACTGGTTAATCCACCTGAAAAAGTGGAAAATGGTGACTCATTTGCATTTCTCTGGAGATGGCTTCCCGAGGCATTGGGGCCGGACAACGTTCCGGACCCCCTGCGCATTGAAAGAGCCCATCGGCTTCCGGCTCCTACAGGCCCGAGAAACCACCACAGTCCTCTCGAGTCCTTATCATGAAGTTTCTCAACTTTCAAGACAAAGTCTGAGTGATACGGAAAACAAGGGCTATGGCCAAGGTGATGTATGGGGACCAAGAGGTTATGTTCTTCCCTGACCTATCCGCGGACCTGCACCGAAAAAGAAAAGGCTACGATGGGGTCAAACGCCAGCACGTTTATCCGTGGCACACAACGTGAATCTTCTCCCTAGTCATGTTGCCGCTGTGAAGTTTACCACCACTTGATCATTGTCTTCCATTGGATTACATAAAACATTAAAATGCTGGCGAAGATGTTTATCTCCATGTCAACGGACACATCTGGACCTTATTCAAGCATCCTGCACCACCGAGAAGCATCGGAACTACTTTATATGAAGGCTTAAGTTTCGATCATATCCTTGGACTAAAATCATTGACACTCACGTGCAAGCCTGACATCAACATCATGTGCAAGGGCCTTTGGGTAATGTAGCACATATTCAATGGTTTCTCTTTTTCTTACATAGATCAGAATTAAACAGGCTTTGATACTTATTTTGGTTTAAAAACTTACCATGGTATGCTAAAATGAATGCTATGTGTATGGGCCATTTTGTTACTTGGTAGCTACTAGCAGCAGACCCTATGTTGTGGATCATCTACAACTATTTTGGGCTGTTATAGGTGGAGCTATTCTTTGCCACTTTTCAAACGAATACTACGTTATATTTCACATATCATCTTGCTAGATATGCCTTTTGTTGTGATATTTCACATAACATCTTGCAGGATATGCCTTTTGTTTTGTTCGTGAGGAGTAATGGCCCGAGAGAAGGCAGGAGACACTTTTTTTTGTTTAGTGTCGCTTTGGTTAGACCCTTTAAATGGATCAGTCGTCCACCAGGCTACGATTAGGGGCGAGGTGGGAGAGGAAGCATTGGTTGTCTCAATTTGTCACACCCCGATTTGTTTCACCGGTCCTTGTTATTGTCTCCACCCCCTCCAGGTGTTGCTTGTTTTCCCCAGTGTATCCCTGTGTTTCCTGTCTCTCTGTGCCAGTTTGTCTTGAATGACCAAGCCTACCAGTATTTTTCTCGTTCCTGCTTTGCCTTTTCTCCTTTTTCTAGTCCTCCCGGTTTTGACCCTTGCCTGTTCTGGACTCTGTACCCGCCTGCCTGACTATTGCTTCCCAATGTAGCAGGAAGTGGATATGATAGTATTGTTCTGAGTTACCATTCCCCTGTGTCATTATTCTATAGGGATACAAAACTAGTCAAAGGATCATCTAGATGGTGTTTGCATCCCAGATGTTTACAGGACCCAGACTTCTTATATTACGTTGGAGGCCATATAGACGTTTATTGTACATTGAACACTGACCAGCGAGTACCAGATGGGAGGCTATCAAAGCATATATTAGGGGGCAAAGGATCAGTTTTACCAGTTTCAAATCAAATCAATTAAATTTGAAAATGAGAGAGATGCAGCAAAATCTGAGAATTGGAGAGGGAAGCTTTCTTGGATAACTCAGAAGAAGTAAGGAAATATTTGCTCTTAAAGCTCAGTATAAAGAACATTCCAACTCAAAGGCTGCAAACAGCTTAACGTGGCTCAAACAGTCCTTCTATGATCAAGGTGAAAAACCTGGTAAATTGCTGTCCTGCCACATTAGGAAGTTAAATTTAGACAGAGCCATTAATGCAATTAATAATTTACAAAGACAATTTTCAATGGATCCTGTAGAAATAAACCAAACATTTGCTTCCTACTACAACACACTTTACAACTGAATCTCCTGAGAACGTAACTAATTAGACAAGGAAAAGGAATTTGTTGGTGTTGAAATATCTGATGTTAGAGGGAGGTAAAGCGGCAGGTCCAGATGGGCTCCCAATAGATGTTTAAGGACACACGTCTAGGTCCACTTTTGGATATGTATGCTGAATCCTTCAGCAAGGTTGTTTCTGTCCCTCTCCAAGGGGTGCTTTAATCACTCTTATTCTAAAGCCTGATAAATCTCCAACAAAATGTGAAAGTTAGACCCATTTCTCTACTGAACTCCGACTCAAAAATTATTGCTAAAGCTTTAGCCAGGAAATTGGATAGAGTCCTCCCACATATAATAGAAAATGGCTTTGTGAAAAACCGCCAAGGTTTTCACAATGTGAGGAGTGTGTGAAGGGTCCCCTGATACTGCCATACTCTCACTTGATGCAGAGAAAGCATTCGATAGAGTTGAGAGGTCTTATTAATTTCAAGTACCTAATTAAAAGATTTGGGTTTGGGAACTACTTCTGTAAATGGATTGAGATGTTATATACCGACACCATTGCAGAAGTTGATTTCACAACCTTTTAAGCTTTTTCGGGGAACGAGACAAGGCTGTGCGGCCAGTCGAGGACTCTTTCTTTTAGCTATAGAACCCTCTGCCATTGCAGTAAGGTCCACCTGTCAATTAGTGGAATTAAACATCGGATTTTGAACATCGAGGGGCCCTGTATGCCGATGATACGCTCTTAATCCTAACAGATCTTAAGAATTCTCTCTCTTCCCTCTCCAATATAATGAATAACTTTGGTCAGTGTTCTGGGTTTAAAGTGAATTAATCTAAATATTATATCCTTTTTCCTCAACAAGCCAGAGACTGAATCCAGTTGTACAGCATCCATTTGTGAATACAGAACAAGGTGTCAAATATCTTGGCATTAAAATCACACAAGCAATTAGCTCCTTGAGTTCAACAAAAAGAGTGTAATAGAATCCATCAACAGATGGACATCATTGCCTATATCTATTATTGGTAGAATAAATATCATTAAGATTAATATCCGGCACAAATCTTTATTTCAATCAATTCCTCTGGCTTCATCACCTTTACTTTTCCCAAAGATCAGAAAGATATTCTAAAATATTATCTGGAGCAACCGGCTTATACGTTTTCTTCTTTATTTGCCCTATAACAGAAGGGGGTTTGCAACTTCCAAACCTACAGTGGTATTACTGGGCTACACAATTTAGGTTCTGGTTTTCCAAGAAACCATACTTACCCTTGCTGCAGACTGAAATGCTGTTCACAAAAGGATTCACTTTGGATGGATGTGTGTACTCTGCTCCCTTTCAGGAGCAAAATAATAATAATAATAATAATCTCTTTGTTAAAAACACCCTAACTATATGGCACGAAGTACAGCAATATCTGGGTGAATCCCCTGTATTATCCAGTTTTACACCAATTTGGGACAATGACA
This sequence comes from Oncorhynchus mykiss, assembly GCF_013265735.2. NCBI lineage: Eukaryota > Metazoa > Chordata > Actinopteri > Salmoniformes > Salmonidae > Oncorhynchus > Oncorhynchus mykiss. The sequence continues at coordinate 24,396,934 of NC_048574.1, forward strand.
ATATCACACCTGGTAAAAATGACTTGGAGTTTAAAGAATAAACAAGTTATTGTTACAAATGGATTGATATAATTAAAAAGGGCTAGATGTTTGAAGAACTAAAGGGAATATTTGACTTATCACAAAAGCATTTGTGACTCACAACCTGGATTCGGTTTTATGTAGCAACATTTGAATTTCTGTTTTTTACATTGGATAAAAGTAGAGACTCAGAGCTACAAAATTGTATATCATACACTGCATTTGAGGAAAAATTAGAAAGTAATTCTGCAATGAAAGTTGATCAACTTGTAAACTCACTTTTAAGAAAACCGTCTTTCAATGTTTTGGTACTACTATTGGAGAGCCCTTCTTTGTCCTCACCCATTCAGCATCGTTCACACCCTCTTAAGCCTTAAGCCCCACCCATCTCTTTAAGGTTTGATCCGAGCGTTCTGTACTAACTTGACAGCTACTTCCAGACATCTAAGAGAGTGAGAGAACAGCTCACTGAACATTACTCGCTCTAGCAGAGCTGGTTACGCTGTTATGTTATCCAGAGCGTTTGGTGACTGCAACTGTGCTGTTAGATTGTCTGTTCGTAAATTAGGAGCGTTTAGCGTTCAGAGCACACACTGGACGCTCTGGCCAATAAGTAGTTGTTCTGAAAGCTCTGACCTCACAACGACAGTCAAGCACCCAAGCTAACTGGCTAACATTGACTAGCTACTTCCAGACACATAATGAGAGAACACCCCACTCTGACCATTTTACTCACCCTAGCAGAGCCATATCTCAGACTGGCCAATAAAAATAAAAATTAAGATGGGCAAAAGAACACAGACTCTGGACAGAGATATGGCTTTTTCTTTGCAACTCTGTTTAGAAGGCCAGCATCCCGGAGTCGCCCCTTCACTGTTGATGTTGAGACTGGTGTTTTGCGGGTACTATTTAATGAAGCTGCCAATTGAGGACTTGTGAGGCATCTGTTTCTCAAACTAGACACTAATGTACTTGTCCTCTTGCTCAGTTGTGAACCGGGGCCTCCCATTCCTTTCTATTCTGGTTAGAGCCAGTTTGCTCTGTTCTGTGAAGGGAGTAGTACATAGCGTTGTACGAGATCTTCAGTTTCTTGGCAATTTCTCACATGGAATAGGCTTCATTTTTCAGAACAAGAATAAACTGACGAGTTTCAGAAGAAAGTTATTTGTTTCTGGCCATTTTGAGCCTGTAATCGAACCCACAAATGCTGATGCTCCAAATACTCAACTAGTCTAAAGAAGGCCAGTTTAATTGCTTCTATAATCAGTACAACAGTTTTTAGCTGTGCTAACATAATTACAAAAGAGTTTTCTAATGATCAATTAGCCTTTTAAAATGATAAACTTGGATTAGTTAACACAACGTGCCATTGGAACACAGGAGTGATGGTTGCTGATAATGGGCCTCTGTATGCCTAATGTAGATATTACATAAAAAATCTGCAATTGACTGTCATAGCCCCATCTTAAAAGTATATGAAGGTGAGTTGAGAAGACAATCAGAAATATTGTTAAAAAATTTTTCAATTGACTGCCATAGCCCCAGATATCGTGTGTCCAAAAAGTTAGGAAACCCAATGTATTAAAATGAGGGTAGGTACTTACATTCGCTCAATGTGTAATACTTATTAAAGGTTCCTTGTACAGTTATGTGACTGTCATGTCGGCACTCTGTGTGTCGTTGTAACATCTTAAGAGTGCCAGGTTTGTGTCCTATCCTTCTTCGAACAAAGTGGGGTGATGATGACATTGTCGTTTGTACTGTAGCAACTCTGCTTGTTCTTTCAGAAACTCGTTCTCTCACAATGAACTTTAGCCTTCCTCCGTGCTTAAAGCTGGGTTCAAATTGACTAGATGTTGAAAATAATCGCTGTAGGGAGGGGAGTGCACAGGTTTGTATAATGTCACAGGGGACATTCAGTGTGCTAAAACTCTGCTTTCACTTTAAATCCCTGACTTCCATACAAGCCCCACTGCCCCAACAACCCCCTCCCCCATTTTCTCCATCCCACCTTCCCTTAGGCCAGAGGTGTTAAAAAATATCTATTGGGGGCCTGCATTCGGTCTTCAACAAGGTCCGGAGGTCTGCACAAAAAATGTGTTAGATTTCCTTGCCGTCAAAATGTGCAAAAAATAGTACTTAATCCATCGTTTTGGGAATTTGACTCCCTGACTGTCTAGCTTTCATTTCAGTGACTATTAGTGAAACTGTATGAATGTAGGCCCATTACCATTTTTACACCATTTCAATTTGGTCTTAGCAATTTTAAAGTATATATGGCCCGGATTAAACCTCCTCGAGGGCCGTATGTTTGACACCCCAGCCTTGGGCAGTATATCTCTATGATTGACCTTCATGTGGATTGCTGCAGCTAGCATCAACTGTCTGGAGGCAAGGACCCCCAAACACAGGCTAGTTTCAGTGGAGAGAAAGCGCCCAGGCTTGGGAGAATAGGGGGTGGGAGGAGTGGTGTGGGGGCCAGAGAGGGAGGGATGGTAGATGGAGGGATGGAAAGACTCCTTCAGCTAGCTAGAGCCCCTGCGTTGTGCTCAAGGCAACACGTTGCCTGCAGGGAGTTACTAGCCTGGATGCTAGGGAAAGTGGGTGAAACTGCTGTAGTGCTTATTCTCAATCCTTCCTCACGGGAAGTCTCACAGACAGTTCATAACACAATTGCCCCTACCTTATCTCTGGGAGACCCCCAGATTCTGCTCCCGGTTATGATAACACACATTCATTCACAGCGATAGCTTACAAACGTGTCAACCTTATAGAAGGACGAGTCCTTGTGTCAAGTATGACATAACACAGGGCTGTCAGCAACGATCACAGAGACTGTTCTCTGACGCTGGCTGTGAGGTTAAGTGTGTCACAACCTGTCGGGCGCAGAATTCAAAGAAGACAGATGTCTCTTATTCAAATGTTAATTATTGTTTAACACAATTAGCTTGTAATACACCAGGCTACGTTAAAAGGGGGCATAGTTGGAATAGAAGACACAAGGTCAGACAAGGTCGGGCAATGAAAATGTTTGCAGCAGAGAAACCTGCCCCGACAGAATGGCCTGGATCTTCATTGCATTGCATATTTACATTTGGAGTCATTAAAACTTGTTTTTCAACCACTCCACAAATTTCTTGATTACAAACTATAGTTTTGGCGAGTCGGTTAGGACATCTACTTTATGCATGAAAAATATTTTTTCCAACAATTGTTTACAGACAGATTATTTCACTTATAATTCACTGTATCACAATTCCAGTGGGTCAGAAGTTTACATACACTAAGTTGACTGTGCCTTTAAACAGCTTGGAAAATTCCAGAAAATTATGTCATGGCTTTAGAAGCTTCTGAAAGGCTAAATGACATCATTTGAGTCAATTGGAGGTGTACCTGTGGATGTATTTCAAGGCTTACCTTCAAATTCAGTGCCTCTTTGCTTGACATCATGGGAAAATCAAAATAATTCAGCCAATAATAATTCAGCTCGGGAAAAAATGATGGTTCATCCTTGGGAGCAATTTCCAAACGCCTGAAGGTACCACGTTCATCTGTACAAACAATAGTACGCAAGTATAAACACCATGGGACCACGCAGTCATCATACCGCTCAGGAAAGAGACACGTTCTGTCTCGTAGAGATTAACGTACTTTGGTGCGAAAAGTGCAAATCAATCCAAGAACAACAGCAAAGTACCTTGGCAAGATGCTGGAGGAAACAGGTACAAAAGCATCTATATCCACAGTAAAAACGAGTCCTATATCGACATAACCTGGAAGGCCGCTCAGCAAGGAAGAAGCCACTGCTCCAAAACCTCCATAAAAAAGCCAGACTACGGTTTGCAACTGCACATGGGGACAAAGATCATACTTTTTGGAACAATGTCCTCTGGTCTGATGAAACAGTAATAGAACTGTCTGGCCATAATGACCATCATTACGTTTGGAGGAAAAAGGGGGAGGCTTGCAAGCCGAAGAACACCATCCCAACCGTGAAGCACGGGGATGGCAGCATCATGTTGTGGGGGTGCTTTGCTACAGGAGGGACTGGTGCACTTCACAAAATAGATGGCATCGTGGGGGGGGGGGGGGGGATATATTGAAGCAACATCTCAAGACATCCAGTCCAAGTTAAAGCTTGGAGCAAATGGGTTTTCCAAATGGACAATGACCCCAAGCATACTTCCAAAGTTGTGGCAAAATGGCTTAAGGACAACAAAGTCAAGGTTTTGGAGTACCCATCACAAAGCCCTGACCTCAATCCTATAGAAAATTTGTGGGCAGAACTGAAAAAGAGTGTCCGAGCAAGGAGGCCGACAAAACTGACTCAGTTACTCCAGCTCTGTCAGGAGGAATGGGCCAAAATTCACACAACTTATTGTGGGAAGCTTGTGGAAGGCTACCCAAAACATTTGGTCCAAGATCAACAATTTAAAGGCAATGCTACCAAATGCTAATTGAGTGTATGTAAACTTCTGACCCACTGGGAATGTGATGAAAGAAATAAAAGCTTAAAATAAATAATTATTTCTACTATTATTCTGACATTTCACATTCTTAAAATAAAGTGGTGATCCTAAATGACCTAAGACGGGGAATTTTTACTAGGATTAAATGTCAGGAATTGTGAAAAACTTTGTTTAAATGCATTTGACACAGGTGTATGTAAACGTCTGACTTCAACTGTATCTCTGGGTGCCGAGTCAATGCAAGATGATGTTGGGCACTTTAGATGTCCAATGGGCAACCCATTGGCCTGTCCTGAGCATGGCACTCCACTCCTCTAACCAAACAGTCCGTTCTGCCTGAGGTCTGTTTGACATCGACAGCGATGGATGCAAGACGGACTCAGATTGACAGCCGCGGAAGCACATCACCACTGAGGAAACTTATCTCAGCCAGCCAGGTTCTGCTGCCTGAGAGAAGGCAGTGGTGAGAAAGCTGAGGAGACGAGACCCCGTCTCTGAGTCGAGATTCTGCCCGCGTCCACTTTCCTTTTTAGTGAAAATTAAGTTAAATCGGTCAATCAGGGGACTACTTGTCAGTAGAAAGAACTGTCAGAGAAGATGGCCAGAGGGCACGGTTCAATTAAATGTTGATTTATCAAGATGGAGGACTCTTTTCGAGGCAGTTCATCTTCAATGAGGATGTCCAAGTGAGATGACTGCGCTTTTTTCCACGCTTTCATATTTCCACATTGTGTTACCAAATAAAATTACACTTAGGGTTCCCACGCCCAAAACATTCTCATTGCGTGACCCACCTTCCATTGTAAGATAGTGGTTAAAATGTAAATGGGAGTGTGAAAAATGATGTGCCATCAGAGAGATGACAGTCAATTAATTTGATCAATGCAGACACAGTGGGGAAAAGAGAGAGAAGTAATGCAGCCTCTCCATGTGGCCCTTCACAATAACAATTGACGATGAAATCCAATGCCCCATAGTGGGTGGCTAATCCACACCATTCAATGCCGCCACGCCAAATTGCCAACCTTGATTGATGCACCGTCTCCTTGCTTCTCACTCGCAGTGATAAATAAATTCACTATTTCACTGCATTAGTGAGCCCCTCATCTCCCCACAATATAAAATACGCTGAACTGATATTCTCTGATTTAATTATTAATATTTCTTAAGCCGGTAGCGGAGATAAAATAAAAACAGGAGCCTGTAAATATTGTTCAATTAAGGCCCGAGTCTGGGAAAAGACTCCGTCTTACATCTTCTTTCACATAACGCAGAGAGGGTTTTCTCTCTTTTGATGATAATCATATCTGTAAGATGTTGCATGACACACACTTGGGGGTTGTGCTCTCAGCTGAATTCACAATCAATCTCTCTGTATTCATCTACGCCCCCCCCCCCCCCACCTTCCTGCCCTCAAACCCTCCATCTCCCTCTCCCTCCGTACCCCAGCCAATCTCCCTGTCAGTCTGGGAAGAGGGGAGAAAAGGAGAGGAGAGAGGAGGAGGAGGAGGAGACAGGAGGCGAGGCAGATTTAATCGTCTGAACCAGCGCTGCTTGTGCTGAACAACAACTCCAATCAGCTTCAGGATTTACAGAGTGATCAACGTGAGGCTGCTCTCTGTGGCTATCGATTAGACTTCCCAGGCTGCTTCTCGGCTGCTGCCCACTGTTGACTCAAAGGATACCCTCCACAAAGGTAGAATTTGAATTTTGGGGAGAAGGATGAAGATGTGAGTAAGGGATAAGCTAAAGTGAAGGCCTCTAGCTAGATTTCCTAGATTTACTTGTGCAAGTAAACGATGTGGCAAATGTTCAGAACCTACCCCATGGCAAGTTCTCTTCATCCTGACTAAGAAGTTTCTCTTCCAAACCAACAAAGTTAAGGCACTTCTATGTTTTTCCGGAGAGAGGTAGGTAAGAAACCTGAAGGGACTGAGCTGAACTTTCTTCCCCACACACTTGTCATTGTATAAGATGTACAGTTGAAGTCGGAAGTTTACATACACTTAGGTTGGAGTCATTAAAACTTGTTTTTCAACCACTCCACAAATTTCTTGTTAACAAACTATAGTTTTGGCAAGTCGGTTAGGACATCTACTTTGTGCACGACACAAGTCATTTTTCCAACAATTGTTTACAGACAGATTATTTCACCGTATCACAATTCGAGAGGGTCAGAAGTTTACATACACTAAGCTGACTGTGTCTTTAAACAGCTTGGAAAATTCCAGAAATTGTGTCATGGCTTTAAAAGCTTCTGATAGGCTAATTGACATAATTTGAGTCAATTGGAGGTGTACCTGTGGATGTATTTCAAGGCTACCTTCAAACTCAGCTCCTCTTTGCTTGACATCATGGGAAAAACAAAATAAATCAGCCAAGACCTTAGAAAAAAATTGGAGACCTCCACAAGTCTGGTTCATCCTTGGGAGCAATTTCCAAACGCCTGAAGGTACCACGTTCATCTGTACAGACAATAGTACACAAGTATAAACACCATGGGACCACGCAGCCGTCATACCGCTCGAGAAGGAGATGCATTCTGTCTTGTAGAGATAAACTAACTTGGTGCAAAAAGTGCAAATCAATCCCAGAACAACAGAATAGGACGTTGTGAAGATGCTGGAGGAAACAGGTACAAAAGCATCTATATTCACAGTAAAATGAGCCCTATATCGACATAACCTGAAAGGCCGCTCAGCAAGAAAGAAGACACTGCTCCAAAATCTCCATAAAATAAGCCAGACTACAGTTTGCAACTGCACATGGGGGCAACGATCGTACTTTTTGGAGAAATGTCCTCTGGTCTGATGAAACAAAAATAGAACTGTTTGGCCATAATGACCATCGTTATGTTTGGAGGAAAAAGTGGGATGCTTGCAAGTCGAAGAACACCATCTCAACCATGAAGCACGGGGGTGGCAGCATCATGTTATGGGGTGCTTTGCTGCAGGAGGGACTGGTGCACTTCACAAAATAGATGGCATCATGAGGGGAGGAAAATTATGTGGATATATTGAAGCAACATCTCAAGAATTTGTCTTCCATATGGACAATGACCCCAAGCATACTTCCAAAGTTGTGGCAAAATGGCTTAAGGACAACAAAGTCAAGGTATTGGAGTGGCCATCACAAAGCCATGACCTCAAACCCATATAATATTTGTGGGCAGAACTGAAAAACATAGGTGTCATACAGTGCAGTGTAGGCCTCCTTGTGTGAGCAAAGAGGCCTACAAACCTGACTCAGTTACTCCAGCTCTGTCAGGAGGAATGGGCCAAAATTCACCCAACTTATTGTGGGAAGCTTGTGGAAGGCTACCCGAAACGTATGACCCAGGTTAAACAATTTAAAGGCAACGCAACCAAATTCTCATTGAGTGTATGTACACTTCTGATCCATTGGGAATGTGATGAAAGAAATAAAAGCTGAAATAAATCATCCTCTCTACTATTATTCTGACATTTCACATTCTTAAAATAAAGTGGTGATCCTAACTTACCTAAAACAGGGAATCTTTACTAGGATTAAATGTCAGGAATTGTGAAAAACTGAGTTTAATGTATTTGGCTAAGGTGTACGTAAACTTCCGACTTCAACTGTGCATCAGATCAAACAAACCAGGTTGTCATCTCTGTAGTGGCTACACTGCACTGTATGACAGTAGTCAATGAGAGTCACATACGCAATGACCACCGGGATGGCACAACACTAATTGAGCACTACACTCATGAAAGAGCAACAGTCGCAACAGAGAGAAGGAAAGAGAAAGGGATCATCTTCCATATTAATTGTCTTTACAAAGTAGATGGCACATTTTGAGTCTCATGTAACCTATTCAGGCCTAGATGTCTATGCTCTGTCAGATAAAATGACAACAAAATGGCAACTCCCCTCCCCCTTGATATGAAATATAAGGGAAAAAAACACTGCCGTCATCTTGTAAAAATCAAGCACTACAGTTAGTGGAAAATCTACGGCGTACAAAGAGCTACCCACCCACACCCACACTGTAAAATGACAAATCCACAGTCCTTGTGCGTGTGTTGAGAAGTATCACAAACACACGTGATCAGAGATAGGATGTACACAAAGCCATGGGTGAGAGAGACACATGGGAGTTGCTAAACTCAGGCATCTAGCAACAACTTGGATAAACGGTGGAAATCCCTTCGAGAAGAAAACAGTTGGTTTGCAAATGGCCTTTTTTTGTCAATTACATTCAATAATGCATCCTCCCGATTAGCATGTACTAATTCACGTATTTAAGCACACCCTCAGGTAAAAGACGGAATCAGAGAGGGAGACAGAGATAGTGGTGGAGAGATGAAGTGTAAGACAGTGAGAGAGAGGGGGGAGAGAGACGGTAACAGAGTCAACTAGTGTGAAACAGCTGGTAGCGTCTTCTCTTTGATACAGAGGCGATCTCGCATCGGGCTGCTATTCTGAGACGGCGCCAAAACACGGCAATATGTCGGTTGTCATCGCGCTGCTACAGTAGCTCCACAAAGCTGGTGGGAACGGCTGCTGCCACTGCCGACTCTCAGCTGAAAGACATTTACTCCGAGAGAAAAAATACAAAGAGCATGTACAGTTACAGTCTGGGCTCACAGAGTGGTTGCCAGCACTGCTAAATTAGAACAGCAGCGCTCTTTGTTGGGTTCTGACAAGCACACAGGGGGGTTTGCTGAAGTTAAGCTCAGGTAAAGCCTGCATTTCGTATCCCAGGATATTCATCGGTAGAGGAGTTGATGTACATTACATCTCCATCGTGGTGCACTAGCTCGTGCTCCCTCGATCGCTCATTAGCATTTGGGGACAATGTTTGTTATTACATAGCATCAAAGCTTTCCGCCCCCTCACACATGACAGGGGTTCTAGAGGTGCACTCCTACTGTGAGGTTCATGGGAGTGCACACACATACACAAACTGTCTCGCAAGCACCAACAACGAGGCAAATGAATTGTGACACATGAGGTTTAAAGACTTTGTGAGCTTGCGCAACTCAGTGACATGGTTGGTTGGTGCATTTGGATGCACTTTGGCATGCTCAGATAGATAGTGGAGGGTATATGGGGATGGAGATGGTGGGAGGGGTGATTTGTGGGACCAGCTGGGAATTGGAAGAGTATGGGGAAGGGAAGGTAGGCGCGAATGGAGGGAGCTCCAGCCTGTCTCGGGCTTTAATGCACTTGACTACACTTAGCAGAGTCACCCAGGCGTGGAGAGATGTACATGGGGGATATGGCCCACTGCCTCTCAGCCTCCCTTCTCTCCTCTTTCACTCTCTCTCTCTTCTACAGACATGTCTCTCTTCTAAAACACTCTCAAAGCATAGGATGAAGTGTATGCGTGTGTGTGTATGCATGTGAGTGTGAGAGAAAGATTTGTCTAGAAACTTTGGCAAAAACTTCATTTCCAGGAGTAAAACCCTGTTTGTGTACCACGGATTCTCATGAATACAATGGAATGGTGCAGCACCTCCAGCAAAACCTCCACTGTGGGTTTTTGTGTAGGTGGAACTCTTAGAAAGTCATCATTAAGTCGGGAAAATAAATAACAAAGAAAAAACAACAAAGACACTTATTATTCTCTATATTCTACCGGGCTTTTGAAAAAACAGCGCCTCTCTTCAAGAAAAATGCCCTGCGGCCATTCTAACCATACTGTCCAAAAAGCTGCATATTGAAGAAGGCACCACAAAGGCCAACCTCTCCCAGGAAAGGACCCCTTTATATGTCCAGAATGGGCAGCCCAGTGCGTCCAACGCCACAATTAACAAACCATCTATCCACATATGCCACACTGTGGCTCTAACCGCTACGCTTGATATCTATGTTTCTTCACTATAACTAAACTCCAACCTGTCTAAAACCCCTTTAAAAAGGTAGTCGAATGTTTGATTAAAATAATGCATTATGGCAATCTTAGCGGGGAGCCTAATTAATGTCTCAGTTCCGCTATATCTCATTAGCTTCAATTAGGGAAAGGTGACTCTTCCAGTGACCGGAGAACAACGGCTATTTGTTGAGCCAAGAGAGGAGGTGGGGATAGGGGGATGGATCAGGGGTTGCTTTGGCAGAGGATAGAGTCCGGCAGTTCCGAATAAGCATACCTTGATCCATCACCTCACACACACATACACACTAAGCTTGGGCGGTATACCATACAGTATATCAGGGTATTTGAAAATACCCATGGTATGATTTAAGGTCAAGCTTCTTGGTAACAGCAGCAGAGAATCCACTCCTGGATTAAGATCCATGCTGTCTAATATTTGCTTTGTGGGGGCAGCAAACTGAGCTTTGAGATACTATTTACCTAGCTAGATAAACAATGTGTAAGATCAAACAAGTCAAATAACGTTAGCTAGCAAGCCAGCAATTTGTTTGGAATATCAAATCGCAATAAAATCACAGTATCGAATTGCAATACATATAGAATCATGAGAATCGCAACACATATCATAGCTACTTAAACAACAATGAACATAGTGCCAAATCATGTTGTTACAACCTGTATGAAATTGCTGGGAGCTAACCAAACAGGTTCAATGTTAGCTGGCTAACATTAGCCTCTATCTAGCCAAGTAAACGTCTCTGGGATACGAATAATAACATCATACGCGTAACATTAGCTAGGGAGCCAGCCAGCTAAAGTTAGCTAGCTAGCTAACAGTACACTTTAACTTAAGACATGTAGCTAGCTAGCTAGGTAAACAATGAACCTAGTTAGGTAAACAACGTGTAAGATCATACACGTCACATAACGTTAGCTTGCAAGCCAGCCAGCTAACGTTAGCTAGTTAAACAACAATGACCATAATGCCAACTCATGGCGTTACTACGACTTGCATGAATCTGCTGGTAGTGGTAACTAACCAATCAGGTTCAATGTTAGCTAGCTAACATCAGGTTCTAACTAGCAAAGAAAGCGGCTCTGAGATATGAATAATAGCATCATACACGTAACGTTAGCTAGTGAGTCAGTTAGCTAACATTAGGTTCTAACTAGCCAAACAAACGACTCTGGGATACGAATAATAACATCATACATGTAATGCTAGCCTGAAATTAAACCACTGTCAAAATTAGAAATGTGTAAATTCAGAAAATGTAGCTAGTTAGACTTTCTTACCTATATACAGAGGCTTGTGAAAGTATTCACCCCCCTTGGCATTTTTCGTTACAACCTGGAATTAAAATAGTTTTTTGGGGGATTGTATCATTTGATTGACACAACATGCCTACCACTTTGAAGATGCAAAATATGTTTTATTGTGAAACAAATAAGAAATAAGACAAAAAAAAACAGAAAACTTGAGTGCGTAACTGTTCACCCCCCCAAAGTCAATACTTTGTAGAGAAACCTTTTGTAGCAATTACAGCTGCAAGTCTCTTGGTGTATGTCTCTATAAGCTTGGCACATTCTGCCACTGGGATTTGTGCCCATTCTTCAAGGCAAAACTGCTCCAGCTGCTTCAAATAGGATGGGTTCCACTGGTGTACAGCAATCTTTAAGTCATCCACCACAGATTCTCAATTGGATTGAGGTCTGGGCTTTGACTAGGTTTCCCTCAAGAATTTCCCTGTATTTAGCGCCATCCATCATTCCTTCAAATCTGACCAGTTTCCCAGTCCCTGCCGATGGAAAACATCCCCATAGCATGATGCTGCTACCACCATGCTTCACAGTGGGGATGGTGTTCTCGGGGTGATGCGAGGCGTTGGGTTAGCACCAGACATATCGTTTTCCTTGATGGCCCAAAAGCTACATTTTAGTCTCATCTGACCAGAGTACCTTTTTCCATATGCTTTTGGAGTCTCCCACATGCATTTTGGCAAACACCAAATGTGCCCTCTCTTGGCAGGTTTGCTGTGGTGCCATATTCTTTCCATTTTTTAATAATGGATTTAATAGCGCTCCGTGGGATGTTCAAAGTTTCTGATATTTTTTATAACCCAATCCTGATCTGTACTTCTCCACAACTTTGTCCCTGACTTGTTTGGAGAACTCCTTGGTCTTCATGGTGCCCCTTGCTTAGTGGTGTTGCAGACTCTGGGGCCTTTCAGAACAGGTGTATATATACTGAGATCATGTAACAGATCATGTGACACTTAAATAAATTCCACCTGTGTGCAATCTAAGTAATTATGTAACTTCTGAAGGAAATTGGTTGCACCAGATCTTATTTAGAGGCTTCTGAACTACTCTCTCGGCATGTCCAGCCCACTCATTATCTCAGGATCCTAATTTAACAATTTATTTGTATTTACAGATGGCATACAAGTTTGTTATTAACTTAAGGTATAGGGGGCAGCATTTTCACTTTTGGATAAATAGCGTGCCCAATTTCAACTTCCTGCTACTCATGCCAAGATATGCATATTATTAGTAGATTTGGATAGAAAACACTGCCGTTTCTAAAACTGTTTGAATCATGTCTGTGAGTATAACAGAACTTATGTAGCAGGCAAAACCCAGAGGACTAACCGATCAGATTTTTTTTTCTTTGAGGTCTCTGTCTGTTCTCTGATTCTCATTGGCAAACGATATTTCTTAGGAACTTGTTTTCAGTTCCTACCGCTTCCACTGGATGTCACCAGTCTTTGGAATTTGGTTGAGGTTATTCATTTTTTCATTGAAGAATTAGGGCCAACTAGAAACTGCGTAACACTGTTGAGAGTTGCGCAAGACTTGAAAAGTAGCTTGGTTTGTTGTCTTCCTGTATTGAACACAGATAGACCTGTCTTCAATTTGATCGATTATTAAAGTTTAAAAATACCTAAAGTTGTATTACAAAAGTAGTTTGAAATATTTTGGCAAAGTTTATAGGCAACTTTTGAGAGAATGCCAAGAGTGTGCAAAGCTGTCATCAAGGCAAAGGGTGACGACTTTGAAGAATCTCAACTATAAAATATATTTTCATTTGTTTAACACTTTTTTGGTTACTACATGATTTAATGTGTTATTTCATAGTTTTGATGTCGTCATTATTATTCTACAATCGAGAAATTAGTCAAAATAGTACTGTATATTACATTCCAATGCAGACAGTAGCCTACTTGTCTTTGTATGTCACAACAACAAAGCTTCTGCTGTGGAAATGCTTTGTCATCATTGACAAATAAATAGGCTTACTAAGCAGGATTCCAAAAACAGGGTTTTATCTTGGTCTGTTGAAGGAGATTGGTGGTGTTGTGTATCATCTCTGTACTAGGCCATGCCAGTAGTGCAAATTAATTCAAAGAGACAAGAATAAGCCCTGGAACTGTTCAAATAATACTCACACACCTGGTGGACATTTGTTGTTGAAACCCCCAGAAGTATTGCCCATCAGTGGCCCAGCAGTGTCCAAAAAAATACAGAATTTGAGCCTCTGAAGGCAGTTTCTTCTTATTTTGTGAGTGGGAGGTAAAATGTCAGGCGCCACAAGATTTCAGCCTTTGTGTTCTTTAAGTGACAAAAATCTATCAGGATTATGGTGGAGTATTAGGCAGGCACAATCCTATCAGAGAAGAAACGCCCAAAGCAGACCTGGTGGGGCCTGGGCATTCCACTGCAACACGGCTGGGTACCAGGCCAAGAGAGAGGGCTACTACTCCTCACCCTTGAATCTTGGGGAGCAATGGGGGAAGTATTTGTACACTGTGAGGCAGCCAACCTCAACCACACTAGATAAACAAATGGTTATTTCAAAAGGCAACCGCATGACAGTATGGTTTATCAAACAGATTTGTTTCTACCAGTTTGATTACCGGTTCAACATTTATTGATCATGTAGCAGATGCATAAAAGTTGATGACATAACATCGGCTGCGCATTTAGAAAATAACTTGGCAACCAAGTGGGTGCTTTGAAGAGCGCCTTGGTATTCTCATATTTGACTTCACTCTCCAAGGTGTAAAACAGAACAATCAATAGTAGCTCGGTCCTTCCAATACAGCAGTGGTCAAATGCCCACACAAAATTATTGATTCAAAACAGTAGCCGACTACATCTTAAAAATGCTATTCAGCACCAATTACATTGGGGAAATTGTTACAATGCACCATAATGTCCATCACTTGAATCCAAATGTCTTGCTGCGTATTCCACATGACATAATAACTTTCATTTTCTCCAGACAATTACTTTTTAAATTCCAATCACCACATATTTGGAGGGGCTAACAAAATGATAATGCACTTGACGTCTTCATCTACTTTGCTTTGTGCTTTTATGAGCATTATTCATGAGAAGGTAGGCAGTGGCCCGCTTAATAAAGGTTGAATCATTTCATTCACTCCTACTTCTCAAGGCCCGAAGAGTATCGTTTTAACTGCAAACGTTTCTCCTTTTCAAATGGTGCTCTAATTCAAACTAATTAGCCTGCATAATTGTTTTGTCTGCGCTCAAGACAAGGCCCGGCAGTTCTGTGAACGTGACTTCCAAGAGAATAAATAAATACAACTAACGCTTAGCATTCTCTGAATTAACTTATTTACCAGGATCAGCTTCAATCAGAGTAGGAAATGTAGGTTTACTAGCTAGGCTATCTCCCAATTAAATCTAACCACCAACCTAGTCTCACCAACATGCATCAGCTAAGATCTGCTGAGAAGCCTGTTCCCTGCAGTGCTCTTTATTCTCCAATTGCGATAGAGCTTATGGCCTTGCTTCGTGTTTACTTAACCTTTAGGAAGTCCTCATTAGCCGATTCACTCCAAAGTGGGTACTGGATTGTCAAGAGAGAGCTAAATGAACAGTGGGAGCATTGTGACTAATGCCTTGAGCCGGGATCATGTAGGTCAGTATGCTCAATGTAAATACTTCTTCACCAAGAAGGGAGTTTTCTTAAGTGATTAATCGGGCAAGCTGGGACTTTCCTCCCCCACCCCAGCCCTCCCAACCCCCACAGTACACTGTCAAAATATGGTGAAAGTTTGCCATCAGCCCGTTAGAGGCTAAAGCAGCGAGAGCGTCCACTGCGGCTCGGCTAAAGGTGCAGCAGCGCACTTTGACAACTCGGCTCGGTCTCTGACATACATTGCATTAATGAGAGAGGAATGCTCAGGGTGTCCCCTACCAGGGAGCCAGAGAAGTCAAATCAAAACTTAAAATCTGCTTCCTGTGCTCTAATAGGGTGTTGGACATGGTCTGAAACTGCAAGGGTGTAATTTGTATGGTTATTGATTATGCACGACAAACACATAGACAAGCATCCTGCCACTGCATTGGTAATCCGGAAATGCCTCTGTGCTACTCCCATGCAGTCACATAGCAATAGCAAGCACAGAACAACTATTTTTCTTTTTCCAAGGACGTGCAAATGGCCCCAAAAATTTTATCCATCCAGTTAGGAGACGGGATGGCAGAAAAAAAGGAGTAGGCACCCTGCACTGTAGGTGTTTGATCAGAGGACTCCGTAGTGAAACAGCAGCAGCACACACAGTGGCTGCAGTGGATGAATAGTGTCACAGCATATGGAAAAAGCTGAGAGGGAGTAAAAAAAAAGAGAGAAGGGGAGAGAAAAGAAGGGGGGATAGAGGGACACCAAATTATGTTACCAGTGTGATCTCTAATTTTTGTGCCAATAATTAAATCTCATTAGCAAAGTGAAAGACACCCAGGCGAACGTGAAGCCCAGCACAGTGTGAGTTAGCCGCTCCATGCTGAGACAGGGGATGGGAGGAGAGAGGGGGGAAGGAGGGAAGGGGGTGAGAGGGAGGGGAGAGAGAGAGGGCAGGAGAGGTGCCAGGATAGTGACAGAGGGAGGAAAGGATGGAGAGCAGGAGTGAGGCACCAAATCCATAAGTAGGAGGAGAGGGAAGGCAGAAGGAAGGAGGCAGCAAGACGGAGCAAGTGAGTAGGGGGTGGAAGGAGAAAGAGATGCAACTTAGCAGTGGAGGGGGATGACATTAAATCTCGACGAGACATCGAAAGAGGGAAAGATCGAGAGAGTTGAAAAAAGGAGGAAAGAAATACAGAGTGACCAGGGTTAGAGGTTGGGGGATGTTGCAGGAGACAAAACATCCCTTGACCCTTGCAAGAGGGAATGGAATGCCCCACACTCTTGTCCTTGCCAGCTTTTATAGTATCACTAATTGACAGGCGACTCCTCCTGTTTGCAGCCCTCTTCTGAAGCTAACTTGCACAGTTTTTTTCTTAGACTTCTTGCCGGTCGAATGGCGTGTGATAATTGGATGGCCTTGACGGGAACACTACTGTCCCCAGACCCGGGGCCTGTCGTTCCCTCCCACCACACACAGCTGGTTCTCCTCTATGGTTGGTTGGTGGGTTGTGTGTGTGACAGCTGCCTAGGAGAGCATGAGCCACAGCCCCCTAGGGGAATATAACACACTGGCCGAGCTTTCAGTCAACAGCACTAAAAATACCCCTGACCTGCCAAAGCATGTTCACAGCTGAGCCCCCGCCCTTTCCTTTATCACCTCGATGCAGCCGAGGGAAAATGGCACCACCATCAGGACAACATTAGTTTGAGCTAATACTTTACTTGTGATCAGAATGACACGGGTGATTTGATTTTATTGAAATGTAGTCTTTAGGGACGAAGTGTAGCCTATGTCGGAAGGGTGTGCCTGATGTTGTACGGGGGTGGGACTACAGGGCCCACATTCAATGAGGAATCTTCAGACAAGCTGTCAATCAATGACAATGAGCTAGCTATGACGCATGTTGACCTCAGTCGTCTGGTCTACAATACGGCCCTACAGCCTTCATATTCCAAGCAAGTAATAAGACAACCAAGAAGAATCCTTAACAACAATTGAATCTGGTACGCTTAAGATTTAAAATAGTTTTCTAAAGACATAGCCTGGGGAGTGATGCTGTCCCCATCCCTCAACACAAAGTGGGAATTAACTATGAGGGACCAAAGCCACAGATTCTGAATATAACCTTACTCAGAGTAAGTTCAGGGGCATTCACATCTTTCTGACAAATCATGCACCTGTATCAGGTGTGTGTGTGTGTGTGTCATGATATGTCTGCGATTGCATGCTGCACACAACCCCAACCTTTCATCGGGGTAGATTAAATCACTGCCTAAGCAAGCCTGATTGCGAGAGTAATGTGCATTTTGGCCACTGTCAATGTTCCACTATGGCAAATGACCTTCCTTTGATTCACCGGATCTAGTCATTCACTGTCCAGCCATTTTAATCACGGCCCTTTTTACTTCATTATGCAGATGGTCCGACCAGTCCACGTTGTTGTCGCCTGGCCTTTCAAACTATACGTCGCCAGTTCTCTTTCTTTAACAAGTCATGACTCTCTATGATTTCTGCTCTAAATGTAAATGAGGGGACGGGGGATGAATATTGCAGCCCACTTCTTTAGTGTATCAGACATTCTCTGTACAGGCATGATCTTTATGCTGTCGTCGAGCAGACAGACGCACAAACATACCCTCACCCTCTGAGCACACAGGGGGGTATTAGCAGGCCGCCAAATGAGTGATTTTGCATTTCTCTCTCGTCAGATGGCTCCGAGCCAAATGACAATCAGGGGCAGTGCTTAGGCTTGGCTTCACGGCTTCTAAAACCTCTCTCAGGCTTTAATTTACAGAGATTACAATTTCCAGATAGTCCCTCCGTGTTGCCAATGAAACATAGCACAGTTTCCTGAGGGAATGCAGTAGGGATACCAGGGTTAGTCACAGTAAGCACAAACGGGCATCAAGCAACACAATAGAAAAAATAGAGAGTAGAAGGTGTAGCCTGTCATGTGTTGAGGATATCGTAGTGTGTGGTCATCGCTCTCTATCCATCTCTCTTTCTTCCTCTCTCTTTCTTCCTCTCTCGTTACCCTGCTCCCTTGGGCTGACATGGCTTGGCTGGCTCAGCCTTGTCATGGTGCCAAGTGCCTTGTTGGCATTTAGCATCTATAGCATGTAAGATGTGTAGTGGTAGAAACTTTCCCATTTAGCAACCTTAGAATGTAACACTAGTAGGTTATATTTGGCATTAAGAAGTAGCATCCTTAGCCATTGGGTTATTACTGCTATCCAAGTCACGTCCAGAGAGGGGGACAGTCGCTCACTCTCACACGCTGCGTCTCTCACACACACACACACACACACATTTCTACCTGCTACTTTGTTCACTTTGGAGAATATCACAGAAAGGGGACGTCAGCGCTTGGACGTGTCCTTTCTGGAGCGTGTACAGCAAAAAGGCATGTCCTCTCTGAGACTACATGTACTATTACCATCTGCCTTTTTTTACCACTACCACAAATACACTTGTCTTTGCCTGCCTCTAGGCAGCACCCAGATCATTTCCAGTTTATTGTAGTGTAAACATACAGTAAACACTTTCTATGAATGATACAATCCATCTTATAATACCAATCATATTCCTTACAGTTGAGTACATGAACTCCTGCTTTTTGTCCTTTGACATTCTATCAATGTATGTTTGGGTTACAGAGATGGCAAGATAGGCCAACATACTGTACACACCTCACTTCTTTCTTCTCTTCCATCTGCTCCAATGAATCCATAGTAATCTATTTGCCGGCCATTGATATGAGATGGGTGCCTAGGAGTTCATTGAGCGGCACTGAGGGGGGAAAATAGTGGAGCGTATCATGTGCATTTGTTTCTCTCTATTGGATTAATCATTCTGCGGGGTAAGAAATATGGTCTTGTCTTTTTAACCAACCAACGCCAGGTGGCCAGGAGTCAAGGCCCTCTGGCTTGCTAGGAAAGTGCACTCCCGCCATAATCAATGAGATTCATGTTCCTAAGTGCCCTTGTGTTATTATCTTAAGATAAATAGTCTTATTTCAGGCCATACTGGGAAATTGTTCTTTATTGGTATTCCTTCCATCCGCTCATTGTTTCAGGATGCTCGCTAATGGGAGCCAGTCTGTCGGTGAGATGTGGCCTCGTGGAGGAATATTTGTTTAACTGTAAGAAAACAAACAAGGTTATATATCTGGGATATATCATATTTTATGTAGGCCAGCTTTTTCATGCATAACCAGTCGACACAGCTCATACATCAACAGTAACTACAGACCAACAACACTACACTAGAGGTCTGATGCATGGAGTAGAGCAGGGATCATCAACTAGATTCAGCTGCGGGGCAAACTTTCTTGAGCGAATGGTCAGGGGGCCGGAACATAATGAAAATATATAAGACTGTAGACTATGACTAAAACATAATCATGTCAAACCTTGCTTGTGTTCACACATCTCTCTATTATGTGTGGGAATACTTTGGAACAGATTAAAACAATTCTAATCACTTGGAGCTGACGTGCTAGTGTTTTAGTCTGGGCTCAGAAAACTTAAGAGGGCCAAAGTTGGGGAACCCTGGACAAGAGCAATCAACACAAGGTCCATGACCCTAAACATGTAAGATCACGTGAAAGAGAATTGAAAACACAAAGGGAAAGACCAGATGTGCCATGGATTACAACTAGAGACAAAGCATGTGTCAGAAAAATGATAGGAAACTAGACCAACCAATTAGAGAAGAGGGTTGTTAAAGTCAAGGAAGCTCTATGAAAAAGACAATTGGCCAAGCCAGGCCTATATCCAGGTTGGTATTACACACGGTCTACTTCAAAACGGAACTGGCAGAGAGAGCTTGTATTCCTTTCCCAATCATTCTCAAACGCCTGCAAAGATGGTACTTTAACAATTTTTCTCTCTTACAATTTAGTACGCTAGATTATTGATATTAACGGGCGTGAGAAAACTATTTAATTTGGAGTGAGGACGAGACTGTTGATGCACAACATTGGGGACAGATGAGACTGTTGGAGGGAAATTTCATTTTTAGATTAGAGCCACGCTGTGCAAAGACCTCATATAAAAAAAGCTGTATCGGCAAATGTATTTTGGGGTGAATTTAATGCCTTGATTAGATTAAACTTTCAATGTGTATCGAAAAAATATCCACAAAATATAGTTAAGTTTTTTTAAATGGTGAACTAGTGACCCACTTGGCAGATTGATATCCATTGGCTGATCTCCCCCACTTGTTGCTATTTAATGGTGAAATGTTACTGTAATTATACAGTCAATTGAAACCATAATTAGAAATGAGCACCCTGTATAAAAAATCAATCTTGGGAGTACAAGGACCATTGAGAAAGATTGGGACCTGAGCCTGACACTGAACATGAAACTCCCATAGAGAGAGCGAATGGAGCCCAGAATAGCCGCGACAGCACTCTAGTCGACACTCAGAGTTAGATACGAGCCACCTGCCCTGATTCAGAAGACACTACAGAGAAATTTGAACACATTTGCTATCTATGACTGGTCAACAATATAAAACAACTTCTGTGTACAAACTGAGCTTGTAGAATGTGAATTCCAATGCAGTATCTATTGCAGCGGAAGAAAGTCTGCCTTCAAAATAAATAAAAAACTTCAAAGTTCACCATATGAGGAGATGAAGCCAGAGCGCATCCTCATTATAACATTAGGTCTTCACATAAAGGAACGTTCTTCCAAAGCAGTTATGCCAACTATATTTAGACTACCTGAACTAAGATGATATTGTGCTCTACAGAGACTGCAGTAGCATACTAATTCTAAATAAGGTCCGCATGCAATTTGTTTTTCCTTGCGAGACAACTTCTCATTATTTTATTCTTTTCCTGAAAACTAGTAAGAGAGGTATTGATTTCCCTCAAAGAAATAAGACGAGGAGCTTATGTGGATAAATGATGCAAAACTGACCACAAAACTGGCTTGACAGACCACCCAAATTTTGAGAAATATCAAAGTAAAATGTTGATATAAAATATGTATTATCTTAAGGGGTAATTAATTGTGATGGATTATATGGTTGTGCGATTACACGGCCATCTATAAATAGAGGGACATCAGGATTAAATTAAAGTTGACATTCCTTAACAATGCTATTCAAATTACATTAGTCTTGGGCAAAAGTGAATCAATAGTTTTCAGCTTGTTTAACCAACTCACCATGACAAATAGCTGTCCTGGCTGTTGAAAAAGGCAAGACATTGAATACACCTCTGCAAAGACTGTCTTTTTAAGGTGAGAAAACCCGCTAATATAACTATTAACAGGCGTGCAAACACAAACTAACACCTGTATGCTCACCATCTTTCCATAGTCCTGTGTTTGTGTCAAGTCAACTCTTGACCTTATACAGTGCCTTGCGAAAGTATTCGGCCCCCTTGAACTTTGCGACCTTTTGCCACATTTCAGGCTTCAAACATAAAGATATAAAACTGTATTTTTTGTGAAGAATCAACAACAAGTGGGACACAATCATGAAGTGGAACGACATTTATTGGATATTTCAAACTTTTTTAACAAATCAAAAACTGAAAAATTGGGCGTGCAAAATTATTCAGCCCCTTTACTTTCAGTGCAGCAAACTCTCTCCAGAAGTTCAGTGAGGATCTCTGAATGATCCAATGTTGACCTAAATGACTAATGATGATAAATACAATCCACCTGTGTGTAATCAAGTCGCCGTATAAATGCACCTGCACTGTGATAGTCTCAGAGGTCCGTTAAAAGCGCAGAGAGCATCATGAAGAACAAGGAACACACCAGGCAGGTCCGAGATACTGTTGTGAAGAAGTTTAAAGCCGGATTTGGATACAAAAAGATTTCCCAAGCTTTAAACATCCTAAGGAGCACTGTGCAAGCGATAATATTGAAATGGAAGGAGTATCAGACCACTGCAAATCTACCAAGACCTGGCCGTCCCTCTAAACTTTCAGCTCATACAAGGAGAAGACTGATCAGAGATGCAGCCAAGAGGCCCATGATCACTCTGGATGAACTGCAGAGATCTACAGCTGAGGTGGGAGACTCTGTCCATAGGACAACAATTAGTCGTATATTGCACAAATCTGGCCTTTATGGAAGAGTGGCAAGAAGAAAGCCATTTCTTAAAGATATCCATAAAAAGTGTCGTTTAAAGTTTGCCACAAGCCACCTGGGAGACACACCAAACATGTGGAAGAAGGTGCTCTGGTCAGATGAAACCAAAATTGAACTTTTTGGCAACAATGCAAAACGTTATGTTTGGCGTAAAAGCAACACAGCTCATCAGCCTGAACACACCATCCCCACTGTCAAACATGGTGGTGGCAGCATCATGGTTTGGGCCTGCTTTTCTTCAGCAGGGACAGGGAAGATGGTTAAAATTGATGGGAAGATGGATGGAGCCAAATACAGGACCATTCTGGAAGAAAACCTGATGGAGTCTGCAAAAGACCTGAGACTGGGACGGAGATGTGTCTTCCAACAAGACAATGAACCAAAACATAAAGCAAAATCTACAATGGAATGGTTCAGAAATAAACATATCCAGGTGTTAGAATGGCCAAGTCAAAGTCCAGACCTGAATCCAATCAAGAATCTGTGGAAAGAACTGAAAACTGCTGTTCACAAATGCTCTCCATCCAACCTCACTGAGCTCGAGCTGTTTTGCAAGGAGGAATGGGAAAAAATTTCAGTCTCTCAATGTGCAAAACTGATAGAGACATACCCCAAGCGACTTACAGCTGTAATCGCAGCAAAAGGTGGCGCTACAAAGTATTAACTTAAGGGGGCTGAATAATTTTGCACGCCCAATCTTTCCGTTTTTGATTTGTTAAAAAAGTTTGAAATATCCAATAAATGTCGTTCCACTTCATGATTGTGTCCCACTTGTTGTTGATTCTTCACAAAAAAATACAGTTTTATATCTTTATGTTTGAAGCCTGAAATGTGGCAAAAGGTCGCAAAGTTCAAGGGGGCCGAATACTTTCGCAAGGCACTGTAAGTGTTGTTGCATTTTAAAGTACCATTTCACTTGCAAACATTTAAAGAAGATCTACAGTAGAAGTCTTCACAGGTCCACCTGTACCCGATTACCCAAGACTCAGTCCAGAACCCGGGTGGGTCCGGGTGCAGAATTTCTAAATTATCTCACGGGTCGTGGTAACTGATTTGATTGTCACGGTTCTCGGGTAGGTGTAATTAGAACTGGCTTGTTTGAAAGAATCCGCAAAGACCCGAACGCAGCTGCTGCGCGAGAGAAAGAGAGAAAATTATATAATTTATGCTGCTGCTCAGGCTTTAAATGAGAGTGGCACGTGTAGTTGTTTTTTTTTGGTCAGCCAATCACAAGTAATCGAAGCGGCATTACAGTCATAGAGCTTCTGTGTGTTGGAAGCAGGTCAGGAGATGAATGGAAGATGGAATAAAAATTACAGAATTAAAAGTTAATAATCTAACTAGCTAATAAAAATGGGCTTTTCTGCTGCTTCCCTCACTCGGATCGGAACTGATGCCCAACCGGGTCTATATGCCTTTGGGTCCATTTGGAATGGGTCTCTATATAAAAAAAAAATATGTATGCATATCGGGTCCGAGTGGGAAAGCCCCAGGTCCATTTCGGAACAGTGCTGTGTGAGATCTGAGGCTTACTTCACTCAAACGCTAGAACTACCAAGCATAAGTTTCCTCTTTTTTGTACTTTTTTTTTAATAGGAAACGTAAAACCTGGATTTGGAGGCTTTTCATGGTGCATTTCCAGAGAAGTGTAGCAAAATTGAAAAGAATCTGAGGAGAGCTCTCTCAGCATCTGACTGAGCCAAGGGATGCAACGCAGCAGCACTCATTATCCACACTCCCCACAGCTACTTTTAAAAACTTCCCAGCAGATTATGACAGTTGTGCTAAAAAATAAAAATTGTACCATTAAATTGAGTATTACCTTAACCTTCTTACCTAAATAGTGAGAATTGTCAAATTGATGCTACTTCAAGAACATAACTTTTTTGCCGCACTCCATCAGTTGACTAGGAACAGAGGGCCCTCATACAATGCCTCGCTGGTGAAGGTATTTCCAGAAACAAAGTGAGTGATTAAGTGCTCCTCTTCTGTTGTGTAGACTCTCCCTGCGGTCCATTTACTTCCCTCAACCTCTTCCCTCCATCTCACGTTAGCAAACCACACCCGCAAACATATTGTGCGGCAGGTGAATCTCTTTTAGTGCTCTGCTGAGTGATTTGTTTGTGTCAACTAAAAGATTATTGCTCGGCACAAGCTGTTCATTAAACAGGGCACCAGTTAAGACCACCTTAAATAAGTCAGAGCAGGAATGCTATCATTGTCTAACTGTGGTTCCGTGACTGCCTGTGGATCAGAGAGCACTAGTCATTATGCAGGGTAGGAGACTTGGTGGCAATTCTAGGACAAAGGCGAGGGCCCGGCTAATGAGATACTCCACTGGTCAAAATCTGGAAAGGTAGTAGTAGCTGAAAAGACATAGCCTACACCTAACATTTGTCTCTCTTCATTGTCTCTCTTCATTATACAGCGCATTCGGAATGTATTCAGGCCCCTTCCATGTTTCCACATTTTGTTACATTACAGCCTTATTCTAAAATGTATTAAATCAATATTTTCCTCAATCTACACACAATACCACATAATGACAAAAAAAAAACAGGTATTTAGATTAAAACATTAATCATCCTTTTGATGTTTCGAAAACTTGATTGGAGTCCACGTGTGGTAAATTAATTTCATTGGACATGATTTGGAAAGGCACACACCTGTCTATATAAAGGTCCCACAGTTGTCAGTGCATGTCAGAGCAAAAACCAAGCCATGAAGTCGAAGGAATTGTCCGTAGAGCTGGATTGTGTTGTGTCACAGATCGGTGGAAGGGAACCTAAACAAAACATTTCTGCAGCATCGAAGGTCCCCAAGAACACAGTGGCCTCAATCATTCCTAAATGGAAGAAGTTTGGAACCACCACGACACTTCCTAGAGCTGGCAGCCTGGCCAAACTGAACAATAGGGGGAGAAGGGTCTTGGTCAGGGAGGTGACCAAAAACCTGATGTTCACTCTGACAGAGCTCCAGAGTTCTGTGGCGATATGATGGAACATTCCACAAAGACAACCATCTCTGCAGCACTCCACCAATCAGGCCTTCATAGTAGATTGGCCAGACGGAAGCCACTGCTCAGTAAAAGGCACATGACAACCCGCGCGGAGTTTACCAAATCGCACCTAAAGAACGCTCCGACAATGAGAAATAATATTCTTTGTCTGATGAAACCAAGATTGAACTCTTTGGCCTAAATGCCAAGCATCACATCTGAAGGAAACCTGGCACCATTCCTACGGTGAAGCATTGTGGTGGCAGCATCATGCTGTGGGGATGTATTTCAGCGGCAGAGACTGGGAGACTAGTCAGGATCGAGGGAAAGATGAACGGAGCAAAGTACAGAGAGATCCTTGATGAAAATCTGCTCTAGTCCTTGAATGGCCCAGGTATAGACTTGAACATTTCTGGAGAGACCTGAAAATAGTGTGCAACAACGCTCCTCATCAAACCTGACAGAACTTGAGAGGATATGCAGAAAAGAATGGGAGAAAATCCCAAAATACAGTGGTGCCACGATTGTAGCGTCATACCAAAGAAGACGAGCCTGTAACCGCTGCTAAAGGAGCTTCAAAAAAGTACAGAGTAAAGGGTCTGATATTTCACATTTAAAAAAAATGTTTTTGCTTTGTCATCATGGGGTATTGTAAGTAGTTTTTTTTTTTTACTCAAACAGATGTAATACATTTTAGATTAAGGCTGTAACGTGTGAATCACTCTGCCTTATTATAAAGATCTTCAAATTTAAGAGATAATAATTTGGTCTGGTTCCTTAATCACATAGGTGAAAATGTCCAGTTATAATGCAATACCTACTATTTGGAACATTTCAGAAGCACCACTGTAGAATAGGATGACTCTATAGTGCCTGCGCAAACTTATTTAGAGTTCCTATAATCACACACTTGCGACTCTGTTGGTGTGTGTTTCTGAAACAAAAGGCTTAGCAGTGGCTGCTAATTATGTTGGGATTCTACACTGAACAAAAATAGAAAAGCAACATGTAAAGTGTTGGTCCCATGTTTCACGACCTGAAATAAAAGATGCCAGAAATTTTCCATATGGACAAAAAGCTTATTTCTTAAAAATGTGGTGCACAAATTTGTTTCATCCCTGTTAGTGAGCATTTCTATTTTGCCAAGATAATCCATCTACCTTACAGGTGCAAACATTATATATACGAAAGTATGTGGACACCCCTTCAAACTAGTAGATTTGGTTATTTCAGCCACACCTGTTGTTGACAGATGTATACAATTGAGTACATAGCCATGCAATCTCCATAGACAAACATTGGCAGAAGAATGGCCTTACTGAAGGGCTCAGTGACATTAAAATGTGGCACCGTCATAGGATGCCACCTTTCCAAGTCAGTCTGTAAAAATTCTGGACCTGCTAGACCTTCCCCGGTCAACTGTAAGTGCTGTTATCTTGAAGTTGAAAGGCCACACTTCACTCAGCCACAAAGTGGTAGACCACACAAGCTCACAGAAGAAGACTGTGCTGAAGCGCGTAGCATGTAAAAATCATCTGTACTCAGTTGCAACACTCACTACCGAGTTCCAAACTGCCTCTGGAAGCAACGTCAGCACAATAACTGTTTGTTGGGAGCTTCATGAAATGGGTTTCCATTGCCGAGCAGCAGCACACAAGCCAAAGATCACCATGCACAATGCCAAGCGTCGGCTAAAGTGGTGCAAAGCTCGCCGCCATTGGATTCTGGAGCAGTGGAAACGCGTTCTCTGGAGTGATGAATCACACTTCACCATCTGTCAGTCTGACGGACAAATCTGTGTTTAGCGGATGCCAGGAGAATGCTACCTCCTCAATGCATAGTTCCAACTGTAAAGTTTGGTGGGGGAGGAATAATGGTCTGGGGATGTTTTTCCGTGTTCGGGCTAGGCCCCTTAGTTCCAGTGAAGGGACATCTTAACACTAATACAAATGGTTCTATGCTTCCAAATTTGTGGCAACAATTCAGCATGAAAATGCCCCAGTCCACAAAGCAAGGTCCAAACAGAAATGGTTTGTCGAGATCAGTGTGGAACAGCTTGACTGGCCTGCGCAGAGCCCTGATCTCAACCCCATCGAACATCTTTAGAATGAATTGGAATGCCGACCACGAGCCAGGCCTAATCAGCACCACATCCATGCCCGACCTCACTAATGGTCTTCTGGCTAAATGGAAACAACTCCCCGCAGCAATGTTCCAACATCTAGTGGAAAGCCTTCCCAGAAGAGTGGAGGCTGTTATAGCAGCAAAGTGGGGACCAACTCCATTTTAATGCCCATGATTTTGGAATGAGATGTTCGACAAGCAGGTGTCCACATACACTATATGACCAAATGTATCAAGAATCTGATTAAACAGCATGATCATTACACAGGTGCACCTGGGTACAGGCCACTCTAAAATGTGCAGTTTTGTCACACATCACAATGGCATAGATGTCTCATGTTTTGCGGGATGCTGACTACAGGTATGTCCACCAGAGCTGTTGCCAGACAATTAAGTGTTCATTTCTCTACCATAAGCCGCCTCTAATGTAATTTTAGAGAATTTGGAAGTTAATCCAACTGGCCTCACAACCGCAGACCACGAGTAAACCACACCAGCCGAGGACCTCCACATCCGGAATCGTCTGAGACCAGCCACCCAGACAGCTGATGAAACTGTGGGTTTACACAACCAAAACATTTCTGCACAAACTGTCAGAAACCGTCTCCGGGAAGCTCATCTGTGTGCTAGTCATCTTGAACTGACTGCAATTCGGCGTCATAACTTACTTCAGTGGGCAAATGCACATCTTTGATGACAATTGGCATGCTAGAGAAGTGTGCTCTTCACAGATGAATCCCGGATTGGCGTGGGGATATGGTACGGAAAATCTACGGAAAATTAACATAATTGCTTTTTATCGATGGTAATTTCAATGCACAGTGATACTGTGACAAGATCCTGAGGCCCATTGTCTTGCCATTCATCCGTCACCATCACCTCATGTTTCAGCATGATAATGCACTGCCCCATGTCACAAGGATCTGTACACAATGGCATATTTAGGTTAAACAATCCCCAATTTAATGGAATTGCAACCCTCTGCATGCACAGTGCATTCTTCCATCACCAGTGCATTCTTCCATCACATGTACAGCTGATTCTCAAGATCTTGCACACTAATGAGATGCTATTGAGCCCACACTACTACACTGTCTGAGCCAAGGACTACATGCTTTCTGGTAAGTTTTGATTACAATACTGGGTGGGGTGAATATATTTTAGATGACATACACAAAAAAAAATTTAACAAGTAAATAGTAGACTACAGCAAAGTGTGTTTAAAAAAGTGTGTTTCTCTCCACTTGGATTCTCTGCCTCTAACCCTATTACAGGGGCTGAGTCACTGGCTTACTGGTGCTCTTTCATGGCGTCCCTAGGAGGGGTGCGTCACTTGAGTGGTTTGAGTCACTGACGTGATCTTCCTGTCTGGGTTGGCGCCCCCCCTTGGGTTGTGCCGTGGCGGAGATCTCTGTGGGCTATACTCGGCCTTGTTTCAGGATGGTAATTTGGTAGTTGAAGATATCCCTCTAGTGCCCCTCCTGTTGGGCCCTGTCCGAGGGTATCATCGGATGGGGCCACAGTGTCTCCTGACCCGTCCTGTCTCAGCCTCCAGTATTTATGCTGCAGTAGTTCATTTGTCGGGGCGCTAGGGTCAGTTTGTTATATCTGGAGTACTTCTCCTGTCTTTTCCGGTGTCCTGTGTGAATTTAAGTATGCTCTCTCTAATTCTCTCTTTCTTTCTCTCTCTCAGAGGGCCTGAGCCCTAGGACCATGCCTTAGGACTACCTGGCATGATGACTCCTTGCTGTCTCCAGTCCACCTGGCCGTGCTGCTGCTCCAGTTTCAATTGTTCTGCCTGCGGCTATGGAACCCTGACCTGTTCACCGGACGTGCTACCTGTCCCAGACCTGCTGTTTTAGACTCTCTAGAGACAGCAGGAGCGGTAGAGATACTCTTAATGATTGGCTATGAAAAGCCAACTGACATTTACTCCTGATGTGCTGACTTGTTGAACACTTGACAACTACTGTGATTATTATTATTTGACCATGCTGGTCATTTATGAACATTTGAACATCTTGGAAATGTTCTGTTATAATCTCCACCCGGCACAGCCAGAAGAGGACTGGCCACCCCTCATAGCCTGGTTCCTCTCTAGGTTTCTTCCTAGGTTTTGGCCTTTCTAGGGAGTTTTTCCTAGCCACCTGCATTGCTTGCTGTTTGGGGTTTTAGGCTGGGTTTCTGTACAGCACTTTGACATATCAGCTGATGTAAGAAGGGCTATATAAATACATTTGATTTGATTTAAATAATTTTTAACTGGTTAACAATTTCTGCTCATTAGTTTTTACTACCATGTGGGTTTTAGCTTGCTTGAGCCTGCTAACTGACGAGTGTTCATTCACCTGTTTCCATACGTTTCATTTTAAAACATTTATATTACAAAGGAGTTGTTTAATCTAACTGATTAACTATTTATCTGTAAATGGAATTGTACTTTTTTACAGGAAAATGGCTTGGGCACTCTGATGTGTGGAGACATTTCACAGCAGCTAATGTAAAAGAAAAAGCTGTGTACATTTGCAAATACTGTGCCAAATCATATGTGAAGAATGCAACAAAGATGCAGCATTATCTGGCCAAGTGCATACAGTTCCCTCAGCGCTCACAACAAGCAACCTCTGACAAAGTCCTTCTACTTCTAATCGAGGTGAAAATTATGAATCAGACACCTTATCGATAGCAACAGCTCTTGGTCCTCCTGGAATGAGAAGTGTTTTAGACTCAATGGAGGAACATAGTCAGAAAAATGCTGATGAATGTCTTGCTCGAGCTGTGTATGCAACTGGTTCACCTCTGATGCTCACAGGCAATGTGTATTGGAAGAGATTTATGAATGTTATTCGCCCAGCATACACCCCTCCAACCAGACATGCTTTATCTACTAATTTGCTGGATGCAGAGTTCAACAGAGTTCAAGTGAAGGTCAAGCAAATCATGGAGAAAGCAGACTGAATTGCAATCATCTCTGATGGGTGGTCGAATGTTCATGGGCAAGGAATAATTAACTACATCATCTCCACCCCTCAACCATTATTCTACAAGCACAGACACAAGGGACAACAGACACACCGGTCTCTACATTGCAGATGAGCTGAAGGCAGTCATCAATGACCTTGGACCACAGAAGGCATTTGCACTGGTGACAAACAATGCTGCGAACATGAAGGCTGCTTAGTCTAAAGTGGAAGAGTCCTACCCTCACATCACACCTATTGGCTGTGCTGCTCATGCATTGAATCTGCTCCTCAAGGACATCATGGCACTGAAAACAATGGATACACTCTACAAGAGAGCCAATGAAATGGTTAGGTATGTGAATGATCATCAAGTTACAGGAGCAATCTACCTCACCAAGGAAAGTGAGAAGAATAAGAGCACCACATTGAAGCTGCCCAGCAACACCCGTTAGGGAGGTGTTGTCATCATGTTTGACAGTCTCCTGGAGGGGAAGGAGTCTCTCCAAGAAATGGCCATATCACAGTCTTCCGATATGGACAGCCCCATCAAGAGGATCCTTCTGGATGATGTATTTTGGGAGAGTATGGTAAGCAGCCTGAAACCTATAGCAGTAGTCATTGCACGGATTGAGGGAGACAATGACATACTGTCTGATGTTCAGACTCTGCTTGCAGATGTAAGAGAAGAAATCCGTACTGCCCTGCCCACTTCACTGTTGCTCCAAGCAGAGGAAACTGCAGTTCTGAAATACATCAAAAAGCGTGATGACTTCTGCCTGAAGCCCATACACGCTGCAGCGTACATGTTGGAACCCAAGTATGCTGGCAAGAGCATCCTGTCTGGTGCACAGATCAACAAGGCCTATGGTGTCATCACTACCGTGTCTCACCACCTTGCCGGGATGAGGTCAAGGTGTTTGGCAGTCGGGCAAGGTTATTGAAGTACACTTCAAATCAAGGGCTTTGAGAGTCGTGCCAACATATCTCATCAGCCACATGGAAGGGACTTTATGGATCTGAGATTATTTACACTGTTGCCTCCATCATTCTCCAAATCCCACCAACAGCAGCCGCCTCAGAGTGCAACTGGTCCTTGTTTGGGAACACACACACCAAAGCACGCAACAGGCTGACCAATAAAAGGGTTGAAAAATTGGTGGCCATCCGGGCAAATTTTAGGCTTTTTCAGCCTGACAACGGGTCATCCTCACCAAGGTTGGAAAGTGACAGTGACGATGAGGCCCCAGAGTCTGATGTTCAAGAGGTGGACAAGACATGGAAGCCTAAGAGGAAGACAGTCTAGAAACTAAAGCTTTGGTTATCATTTTACAGATGTATGTTGAAAACATTTCTGGGAGATGCGATGGATCATTGGGTTCATTCAATATTCCCTTTCTTTTGTTGTTCAGTGAAATCATCCCATGTGAAAAGTCAACTCATTTAATTGAAGTTCAATTCGTAGCTAAATTGTTATTTTTATTTCTATTGGAAGGATTTAATAATTTGCAATTATGTCTACTTATGATAAGGTAAAAGGTTTATGTTTCTGTCTCCATATGATATGGTAAATATATCCAAAGCAAAAACCATCTACATTTAAATGGTATTAATATCAATTTGCATATATTTCCATTAATTCCCATATATTCCTGTTAATTCCCATATATTCCCGTTAATTCTCACAGAAAGTTTCCACCTCTGAATATTCCCCAAAATGTGCAACCCTATCTGAGACCAACAGATGTATATCTGTATTCCCAGTCATGTGTAATCCATAGATTAGGGCTAATGAATTTAATAAAATTTTCCTTATATGAACTTTAATTCAGTAAAACCTTTGAAATTGTTGCACGTTGCGTTTATTTTTGTTCAGTGTATCAACCCTGGGTTTTAAATAGACAGTGTCTTGCTGTTTCTGTCTCGCACAAGAGATCAGTAGTATTTTCAGTCCCTTCAGAAAGTATTAATATTAGTATTAGTATTAATACCTCTTGACTTATTCCACGTTATATTACAGCCTTTTTTTCCCTTTTTTTCCTCTCATCCATCTACACACAATACCCCATTATAACAAAGTAAAAACATGTTTTTGGAAATGTTTACAAATGTATTGAAAATTAAATACAGAAATCTAATTTACATAAGTATTCACATCCATAAGTCAATACATGTTAGAATCACTTTTGGCAGTGATTACAGCTGTGAGTCTTTCTGAGAAAGTCTCTAAGACCTTTGCACACCTGGATTGCACAATATTTGCCCATTGTTTTCTTCGAGCTCTGTCAAAATGCTTGTTGATCATATTGCTAGAGAACCATTTTCAAGTCTTGCCATGGATTTTCAAGCAGATTTAAGTCAAAACTTAAAAAACAGGAACACTCAATGTATTCTTGGTAAGCAACTCCAGTGTAGATTTGGCCTTGTGTTTTAGGTCAGTGGTTCCCAACTAGGGGTACTAGAACCCCTCGGGTACTTGGCCTATCCACAGAAATCTCATGAGACCATAGGCCTACTGGTAAAATGCACACGAGGAGGTACTTCAGGGGTCCTCTGGGCAGAGCAAAATGCAGTAGGTGGTACATTAACAAAAAAGGGTGGGAACCACTGTTTGGTTATTGTCCTGCTGAAAGGTGAATTCATATCCCAGGGTCTGGTGAAAAGCAGACAAGGTTTTCCCGATTTTGCCATTGCTTAGCTCCATTCCGTTTATTTTCTATCCTGAAAAACTCCTAGTCCTTAACGATTAGAATAATGTTTTACCCATGACATGATGCAGCCACCATTATGCTTGAAAATATGGAGAGTGGTACTCAGGAATGTGTTGTATTGGATTTGCCCCAAACATAACACTTTGAATTCAGGACAAAAAGTTAATTGCTTTGCCACATTTTTGCAGTTTTACTTTAGTGCCTTGTTGCAAACAGGGTGCATGTTTTGGAATATTTGTATTCTGTACAGGCTTCCATCTTTTCACTCTATCAATAAGGTTAGTATTGTGGAGTAACGACCATCTTGTTGATCCATCCTCAGTTTTCTTCCATCACAGCCATTAAACTGTAAGTGTTTTAAAGTCACCATTTGCCTGAGCGGTTTCCTTCCTCTCCGGCAACTGAGTTGGTAAGGACCACTTTATCTTTGTAGTGACTGGGTGTATTGATACACCATCCAAAGTGTAATTAATAACTTTTGCCATGCTCAAAGGGATATTCCATGTCTGCTTTTTTTTTTTTTTTTTTTTTCTTTTTTTAACCAATAGGTGCCCTTCTATGCGAGGCATTGGAAAACATTCCTGGTCTTTGTGGTTGAATCTGTGTTTGAAATTCATTGCTTAACATACAGATAATTCTATGTGTTGGGTACAGAGATGAGGTAGTCATGTTATACACTATTATTGCACACACAGTGAGTCCATACAACTTATTAGGTGACTTGTTAAGTGCATTTTTACTCCTGAACTGATTTAGGCTCGCCATAACAAAGGGGTTAAATACTTATTTTCATTTTTAATTAATTTGTAAAATAAAAATAACATAATTCCACATTGATATTATGGGGTATTGTGTGTAGGCCAGTGACCAAAACAACTCAGTTTAATTTCAGGCTGTAAGACAACAAAAAAGTGAAAGGGTGTGAATACTTTCTGAAGGCACTGTATATGTCTTGGGAGAACTGTGTGTGTCAACGTGATTAGTAGAAGAACCAACTGTGTTGGCAACCAAGGCACCGATATCCCACAAACAGTGGGTAGACAGGTGATTTCTCTCCAGACAAAATGGTACCGTTTGACAAGAGGGCAAAGAATTGCCCTGCAATCCAATGACTTTGCAGTCAATATGTGTAAACATGGAACAGTGCGGTTTCTGTACTCTGAGATGTATGGGGCTTTGGTGAATTATCGCCATGCAACAAAGATGACACCTGTTTCCCTTTGACTTGCTCCAAAATAATCAGAGCACATTCAAAACGACTGTTCCCCACGTCAGTGGATGGGAGAATTCGAAAGTCTGTCCATAGCACCGGCCGGCCTGGGCGTGTCCCTCCTGAGGTCTGAGAGCAGAAAATCCAGCAAAGTTTCACTGGTAATTAGGCTGTTGAGCCTTAAGATTTTATATTCCCATTGGCACTGTACGGTGGAGGTGCAGGATTTGGCTCGACAGCAGAGAGTCACTGGGGGCCTGGCTGCATGGAGCTATTCTGATAGATTAGCAGTCAGACCTGTTGAAGTGAGGGGCGCCGTACGTGCAAGGGCAAGACTCTCCATGTCAAAAGAATCTGAGACTTGGACTGGCCTATTAGTGAGGTCTACAGATTTCATAGAAGAGCCTTTTTCATAGGGAAATAATGTATTTATTTCTCTGAATGCTGATATATTATTTTGCTAAAATATTTGCAATTAATACAAGGTTGTGTTTACAACAACTAGCCTATCTAGAGAGGTCTGACGGCTTGCATACCAAAGAAGTCAAGTAACAAAATCGAAGACACAAATCTTTGACAATACTTAAAATGCATAAACATTTCAGAACTGCTTCCTGTCTCGCTCTCTCTCAGGGCGGTGCCTCCCCTCTTGTCTTTTGTTCTCCAGCCAGGATGGCAGTGATGAGCGGCGAGGCCTTCCACTTCACCACGGCCCACGGGCCACTATTAGCATATCGCTGACTCCAGCCTATACCTGCTCCGTCCGTCTTAACCGGAGGGGATTTAAATAAGCAGACCTACACCGCGTTGGAAAACCCCTTAAAGAGGAAGCATGTCTCGAAAGGAGAGAGGGATCTGTGTGTGTGTATATGAGTGTGCTAAATGAAACTGTTAAATAAATCAGACCTGCTCTACTTCCCAACCCCTTGACAGTGAGAAAGCAACAAGATAAAGAGGGACGAGGGTGTCCCATTGAAGTGTGTTCACAGACCCTATGGTAGCACAACCAAGTCTGTGCTAATAACAAAGAGGGTGTTTAGGTAGAAAGAAGTTCTCCGCAGCAAAAAGATGACGAGACTGTACTAGGAGATTGTTAGCGAAATCAGTGTTTCTCAAAGTGTAGTAGGTAGGTGAAGCCCCAAGGGTTCGCAAGGCAGCAATAGGGGGACTTGGAGAGACATTGCACAATGGCAGACTTTGCATGTGTTTTAAAATCCAGTTCTTCGGTGTGATTATTTATACTGAAGAAAAATATAAAGCAACATGTAAAGTGTTGGTCCCATGTTTCATGAGCTGAAATAGAATAGAAAATCCCAGAAATGTTCCATATGCACAATATGCACAAAAAGCTTATTTATTTTTTTGTGCACACATTTGTTTACATCCCTGTTGTTGAGTATTTCTCATTTACCAAGATAATCCATCCACCTGACAGGTGTGGCATATCAATAAGCTGGTTAAACAGCATGATCATTACACAGGTGCACCTTGTGCTGAGGACCGGCCACTAAAATTTGCAGTTTTGTCACACAACACAATGCTACAGATGTCTCAAGTTGAGGGAGCGTGCAACTAGCATGTTGATTATAGGAAGGTCCACCAGAGCGGTTGCCAGAGAATTTAATGTTATTTTCTCTACCATAAGACACCTCCAACGTAATTTTAGAGAATTTGGCAGTACGTCCACATGTAACTACACCAGCCCATGACCTCTACACCAGCTTCTTTACCTGTGGGATCGTCTGAGACCAGCCACCAGGACAGTTATTGAAACTGAAGAGTGTTTCTGTCTGTAATAAAGCCCTTTTGTGGTGAAAGACTCATTCTGATTGGCTGAGCCTGGCTCCCCAGTGGGTGGGCCTATCCCATGCCAGGCCCACACATGGCTGCTTCCCTGCCCAGTCATGTGAAATCGATAGATGCGAGCGTACTTCATGTATTTATATTGATTGATTTCCTTATATGAACTGTAACTCAGTAAAATCATTGAAATTGTCGGATGTAGCGTTTATATTTTTGTTCAGTATATGGACTAAAAGCGCGGAAAGTTCCTTCATGATGTGTTGAGTAGACCTATAGTATACCTTTGGCAAAAGCGACGATGTCAGCATTCACATTTCTGTCCCGAGGTTTATAGAGGGAGCTGGTAGACATTATTAGGTAGGTAACCATTGTCCGGGTGTTTTCCTGGTGAAAAACAAGAGGTGGATAAACATAGCCACTCACATTCAGACAATGTTCTTGTTTGCTTATGCAACGTATCGCCCACAGCCTGTGACTTGAGTGACATTCTCACCTTGAGCACGTGCTAACCTATTGAACTCATAAATGATGCAAGCCACAACAGAGTGCCGCTTGGAGTAGGATGAGACAGAAGTCAACTAAATCTAGGTCAGGGAATTGACTCAAACCCCTTCTCCATTCAGATTAAAGTCTTCTGGAATGATGCATTTCTGCATAGCAGTGGGATGATGGTGTGTGGGAGGGATGTGTGACATCTTAATGCCGTAATCTTGCCATCAGGAGACATCCAATGAGAGATCTTGAGGTGGTTTATCCCAAAAATAATTTTGCTATACGCCCTTTAATGGAAATGTGTTGGATGCTTTTGTTTGTAATTGCCCACTCTCAAGGCTGTTGTTGTTCTTGTGTAACAAACTGCTAAGAAGGACAACTTGGAATGAATTGAAAAGTTTAGAACTATGTTTTCACCTCGTTTGTTATATAGGCTTGACGTAGCATGGAAAACTGTATCAGAGGGAAGAAATATACTTAGGACTGTTAACCACTCAGAAATTGTGGAGGTTTAGTGCTTTGTGTAATATCAGTCTTCTAACATTTCAACATCGCTTCCAACATTGTCAAACTTGATCCCATTGTTCAATTAGTATTTAATCCATTGTGGCGCACTGATAGGGAAGCAAAGGGGATTATGTGTGGGAGTCTGTTCTGTGGTGGAAAAACAGGTTTACAGAGATATTACCTTTGCATGGCCACGTTTCACTTCTGGTGATGGTTGAATTGTGGGGTTTTAAGTACAAGGCCAGGATGGGATTGCAATTACAAAATGTACTCCGTTTGAGTGATACAAATTCAGCCAGGGGTGGCCACAGTATCAAACGTGAACACGCATTGCCTGTCCCTCCTTCTCCCTCTAACGGGGTCCATGAACCTCTGTTAAACTGTGACATGCACTTTTGTTTTACTTCCTAGTGAAGAATGGCTACAGTATTGGCTTTTTCTCTACACTCAACACGTCCTTGAAAAGCACACTGTGAAAGGCTTAACACTTTCCCACTGAACATTACATCCACTGCATCCCAAAGAGAAACCAGAAAAATATGGGGCTAACATTACTGTACATATACAGTAATGGCCTGGGATAGGGGTAATTCAAAATAGTTTAGGTCATTCTGTCCTAACCACAAGGAAATTAAACTAACAAACCACGCCAAGGAAAATAATCATTTATTTTTACAATGATAAGCAGCTATAAAAGTCTACATTGTCCTGAAGGAACATGCTCATTTATCTACTTTCTTTAGTATGCATGAGGGAAATGGAAGCAGTATCCCTAACAAGGATTGC
This sequence comes from Oncorhynchus mykiss, assembly GCF_013265735.2. NCBI lineage: Eukaryota > Metazoa > Chordata > Actinopteri > Salmoniformes > Salmonidae > Oncorhynchus > Oncorhynchus mykiss. The sequence goes on from NC_048574.1 coordinate 24,434,906, forward strand.
AACCGTATTACCAATCCATTTCCCCTGTCCACATGCTGCCTTCTCTAAAACAAATGAAGTATTATACATATTCATGTAGGAGAGTTTTTGCAAACAGGCATGTGTGAGCATACATTACTGTCACTGGTATGCACATCAGCCCACTGGAAAAGTGTCAAAGCGAGAGGTTAAAACACATTCCCGCATCAAAATAAATTGGTCCGTCTCAACTGAAAGCACAGATAGGCGTAGTTCCAATATAAAGCATTTGAGTCATACTTGCTCTGTGTTGGTTTTACTGTGTCGATATGACAGTGGAATGTTTCTACTTTTGATTACTTTAATGGATGTAAAATGCAGCGGAAATTTCCTGATGAATTTCTTTGTCGGCCAAAGAAACCTGCATGAAACGGCAGTAAAATGACTCACCACAGCCGACAGAGAAAGGCCGTAGACATTGGCCCTTGTAAATATGGCAGAACATGAACCACGGCTTTCAATATCTTGGCTATTCTACGGCGTGAGTGCCTTATAAATATAGTCTGTAGGCAATTTAAGTGTCGACCGAAAACTGCTTAGGATGGTATACTATGTCTCAATGGCTTTTATTTAGTAAGGCGGCATTGGCAATGAATTTAGCCAAAATGACGACAAATTGATGGCAACAAAGCATTCGTGGCATGAGAATACTGGCATTTTGTTTTTGAAAAGCTGCTTTGTCAGTTGCTGTGTAAAACAGTTATTTAGCCAGCTAATACTTGAGACACCTAGGGAGTGTATACGTGTGAATGAATGAATAAATGAATGTCGGTTAAAACCCATTTAGCCAAGTGCTAATTATAATTCTGGGATAGTGATAGGCTGCTACAACAAAAAAGAAAGTCAAGCCAACTAATCCAGCTACTGTCAAAGGGTTATCAAAATACAAAATGATGACAAATTGACAGAAGTATTACTAAAGCCCACACAAAGTCCTTGCAACAATATACTTCAATATTCTGAATTTAAAAGTTAAATTGGGTGTTCATTTGGCCCTTGAAAGACATTTCTAAAGGGTGCCCTACATTCCAGAACAAGCACCCACACTGAATTGACATACGAGGACATAGCGCTGCCAAGATCCAACTGTGTAGCTCCCCCAGTTTACATCCCCATAATACTACTAGGTCAAAGGCAAATGGTGAGTGACTACATGGATAGACGTTTGGCTAGCAGGCCACAAAGAGAGAGAGCCCATTCACGTTGAATAATGCAACACCGGATTGAAAAATCAACACCATCTTATATGTCCAAATCAAAGCGGGGAATAGAAATCAAGCCACAAAAGACTGGAAGCCGCAGTGCTTAAAGAAAAGCGTAGCCTAATGTCAGAGATATGGGGTCTCCTGGGACAGAGCCTTCCAACTGGGGTAAGGTCCCCACACCTCCACTTCTTACTTCACACATACCAAGCGTTTATAGAGTGTGTCAAGTCCTAGTGAGGTTAATTATCTGGAGCATGATGTGCTTCATTTTGCCCATGCGCACTATGCCCCCTGATCCATCCATTGCAACCCAGTGAGCCAGGAAGTGGGATGCCATAGGAAATCCTGATCAGCGTAATAACAACATGATGCCTTTACACACGCTGAACACAGATGCGGGTGGCTCGGATTGAGATGTCAATGGAGATGGATCACAAAAATGTTTAGCGTCAGCAGATTCGGATTTCATTGTGGCGATGAGGATTCATTGAATATGCCTCATGTCAAGAGTATTCAATGTGGTTAAACTCTGGATATACTCTTTTAATCTTGAAAAACAGCTAAATCAAAGAGGTGCTCCCGATTGCATTGACTAGAACCGACGATGATCATTGATATAACTAAGGTAAAGCTGAGAGCTAACTCTGATATTCCACCTGAGACAAACGTAACACACCCTCCTCACCTCCACCTTGAATCCCTCATTCTCCCACAATCCCTGTGGGCTGATAGTGAACTGGGCCTTGCCCCCATTATCTGTCCTCAGACAATGGAGGCTAGCTTTCTTTACGCCAACACTCCTCCTCTCATCACATGACTGCCTCTGGGCGTCCCCTGAGCGATCGAAAAGAGGTAAGAGGAAGGAGCGATAGGAAGGGGGAATGGGGGAAAACCATTACTGTAATACAGTCCATTGAAGGGGGTAGGTCAGCGTTAGGCCATTCTTCTCTATGGGCCACTCAAGCTTTACTTTGGACTGCTTCTGGATGTGGAACCCCTTGGGGGTAAGTGGAATAACCCCCTAGAGACTTAACTTCTGAAGTTCGAGATCCTCTGTAGCTGGAAAAACACCCACTACGAACCCCTACTCCGTCTATCTCCTGCTTTACCTCCCCCTGTACTTCCAACAGACTAGCAGCAATAGAGTGCTGTGATATCCGCTGCCCCCCTAATGCAATTTAAATCAATTATCTTCTGCTATGGATTGAACCGCTCTTATCTTCATGATTTTTTTCTATCATCCAGTTAATATAATGACAGCAATACAGAGGGAAGCCAACCCAGCCCATCAACACCAATCACCAATTTCGGATATCTCACGCAACATTGCAGAGCAGTGGAGGCTGCTGAGGGGGAACGGCTCATGAATGAATTACATTTTATTTTTGTGTCAAATCGCCAATTGGCAAACCATTAATTGAAATAAGCATTACTATAATTCACTTTGGTAATTCAGCGATAATTATTTTGGTGTTCTCTGCAATGCGCTTCACAAGAAAAGTGTAAAAAATACAAAGGTAAAAATCAATACATAAGAGTAGATAAGGTTATCCAAACAATAATTATATCCCTAGAGCAGTAAAATAATATATTTTTTAACTGAACCTTTATTTAACTAGGAAAGTCAGTTAATAACCTTAGAGCTACCGCCTACTTTTTTCAATTTCCATCTGAAGACATACCCAAATCTAACTGCCTGTAGCTCAGGCACTGAACCAAGAATATGCATATTCTTGGTAGCATTTGAAAGAAAATACTCTGAAGTATGTGTAAATGTGAATTGAATGTAGGAGAATATAACACAATAGATCTGGTTTAGATAATACAATGAAAAAAAACATACGTTTTTTTATTTTTATATCATCATCTTTAAAATGAAAAAGACAAAACAAACATTCAGATAGGATGATGGGGACAATTTCAGTGAAAAACATAAGAGGGCAACAGTAATTGTGCAAAGTTTCAGAATGATAACTTCCAAAATGAGTGTGCTACATGACATTTATCATGAAGTCACCCAGGTGTCCCACACAAGTAGCCCAAATGTACCCAAGTGGCCAAATTGGTGACGGTATACATTTGGAAACAAATAACTATATTTTTTATTTTATTTCACCTTTATTTAACCAGGTAGGCAAGTTGAGAACAAGTTCTCATTTACAATTGCGACCTGGCCAAATACCAAAATGGTCTTCTAACACACACCCCCAAAAAATTGAGAAAAAAATATGGGGAAAAAAAGATTAAGAAAAAAATATATACGTATCACAAAATAACATGGGTAACTACAGTGGGGCAAAAAAGTATTTAGTCAGCCACCAATTGTGCAAGTTATCCCACTTAAAAATATGAGAGAGGCCTGTAATTTTCATCATAGGTACACTTCAACTATGACAGAAAATCACATTGTAGGATTTTTAATTTATTTATTTGCAAATTATGGTGGAAAATAAGTATTTGGTCAATAACAAAAGTTTAACTCAATACTTTGTTATTATATACCCTTTGTTGGCAATGACAGAGGTCAAACGTTTTCTGTAAGTCTTCACAAGGTTTTCACACACTGTTGCTGGTATTTTGGCCCATTCCTCCATGCAGATCTCCTCTAGAGCAGTGATGTTTTGGGGCTGTTGCTGGGCAACACGGACTTTCAACTCCCTCCAAAGATTTTCTATGGGGTTGAGATCTGGAGACTGGCTAGGCCACTCCAGGACCTTGAAATGCTTCTTACGAAGCCACTCCTTCGTTGCCCGGGCGGTGTGTTTGGGATCATTGTCATGCTGAAAGACTCAGCCACGTTTCATCTTCAATGCCCTTGCTGATGGAAGGAGGTTTTCATTCAAAATCTCACGATACATGGCCCCATTCATTCTTTCCTTTACACGGATCAGTCGTCCTGGTCCCTTTGCAGAAAAACAGCCCCAAAGCATGATGTTTCCACCCCCATGCTTCACAGTAGGTATGGTGTTCTTTGGATGCAACTCAGCATTCTTTGTCCTCCAAACACGACGAGTTGAGTTTTTACCAAAAAGTTATATTTTGGTTTGATCTGACCATATGACATTCTCCCAATCTTCTTCTGGATCATCCAAATGCTCTCTAGCAAACTTCAGACGGGCCTGGACATCTACTGGCTTAAGCAGGGGGACACGTCTGGCACTCCAGGATTTGAGTCCCTGGCGGCGTAGTGTGTTACTGATGGTAGGCTTTGTTACTTTGGTCCCAGCTCTCTGCAGGTCATTCACTAGGTCCCCCCGTGCGGTTCTGGGATTTTTGCTGACCGTTCTTGTGATCATTTTGACCCCACGGGGTGAGATCTTGCGTGGAGCCCCAGATCGAGAGAGATTATCAGTTGTCTTGTATGTCTTCCATTTCCTAATAATTGCTCCCACAGTTGATTTCTTCAAACCAAGCTGCTTACCTATTGCAGATTCAGTCTTCCCAGCCTGGTGCAGGTCTACAATTTTGTTTCTGGTGTCCTTTGACAGCTCTTTGGTCTTGGCCATAGTGTAGTTTGGAGTGTGACTGTTTGAGGTTGTGGACAGGTGTCTTTTATACTGATAAGTTCAAACAGGTGCCATTAATACAGGTAACGAGTGGAGGACAGAGGAGCTACTGATCTGCATGCCAGTTATAATTTTAATATGCACATTTTCTTGGAACTGTTTGATTTAATTTATAATAAAGTCTTCATATCTCAAAATCATTGTCATGTGGTTAATCAAAATTCTCCAAGTGGGTCCGGCTTGAAATTCGCACTAGCAAACTTGCAACATTGTATAAAATATTCTGGGCCCTCAGAGTTTATGCCAGTGAGCTCGGGACAGACACAGCTGTAGGCTATTTGTTCAAGGGTAATCAGGTATTTTGTGACATTTCCACTGGATCAGAGCATTACATTTTTCACTTTCATGCCGAATGGTTATTGAAAGGGAGCGAGCTGAAAATGTTTTTCAAATACATTGAGGAACCATTGTCATTCTCAATGGATTCTTTTTTACATGCTGTTAGAGAATTACTTTGCAAAGTTCCACAGCTCATTAGTGGTGGTGAGTTAAGACAATCAGAAACACTATCAGACATCCCCAAAATCCCCTACATTTGCACGCAGGTATCCTAGGTCTACTTCTATATGCATTAATCAGGTGCGTGTCATTACTCAATATTGACAGAAGCACTGCAAAAATCATGAATAAATTGACAGTACTCATAAATGGAATGAAATAAACCAAAACTTGTTTCTCAAGTGTAGCATAGGTTGTGAGCTCTGCAAACAATGTGCCCACTCCAACAATGACAACGTTAAATGACTAATAATAATATATTGAATGCATGAACAGAATCCAAACAAACTTTGTAGATCAGAAATTATGGGGATTAATGGTAAATGTACTACTGGTGATATATGTAATGGGGAATTGATAGACACTAACAATCAAACGCAAACAATTCACACAATGAAGATATGAAACAATGAATGTGCATGAATTGGCGAGTGCATTCTGGAGAGATACGCACCTTGTGCATCTTAGCCACACTCCCTTTCTTCTTGACTCAACATTTACAATTACACCCAATAAACATTATTTTCAAACATACTGTAGGCTTAATACAAACATACTGTAGGCTTAATACAAACATACTGTAGGCTTAATACAAAACATACTGTAGGTTTAATACAAACATACTGTAGGCTTAATACAAACATACTGTAGGCCTAATACAAACATACTGTAGGTTTAATACAAACATACTGTAGGCTTAACACAAAACATACTGTAGGCTTAATACAAACATACTGTAGGCCTAATACAAACATACTGTAGGCTTAATACAAACATACTGTAGGCTTAATACAAACATACTGTAGGCCTAATACACAATGAAGTAATGAAAAAAACTCACAAAATGGCGGGATAGTGTGCATTCTGGAGAGAAACGTGCCTTAAGCATCTTAGCCACACTCCTTCTCGTACCGTGCCATCCAATGGAGTAGTCCACTGAGACAGGCATGACATTTTTTGTGACTGCTCGACTAAAGAAATATTGGTCAAACAACAGCCTATCAACCAAGCAATCGACCAGTCGACTAAATGGGGTCAGCTCTAACTCATACCGTTGTTTTCTTTTTTTTTTACTGAAATTCTTCAGGTTGTGTTGGTGTAGGCCTAGTGGAAATGGAAATTAAACTTGAGCACACTTTGTTTTGGTGTAGATCTAGTTGGAATTGAAGTTTAAGTATAGCAACGGTACTGAGGTTTGGTATTCTTTTCTTTCAGTACCTCTGTTCTATTTGAGAGTGTTGGGAGATGAAGGGAAAAGACGGATGCTTTTAGAGCCGAAGGGGTTACGTGCTCTGTGCCATAGTAGACTGGATATACCCGATCCCTAGGCGTGAGTTCTTTCCAGAGTTCTTCCTTGCAACCGTCTTTGTCACTTGGAATTTCTTATTGTGTGTGTGTGTGTTAAATAAGAGAGAGAAAGAGGAATAAAAGATGAGAGAGGATATTGTCAGGAGAGCCATTGAAAGACAAACGGAGAAGCGCTCAAGGGTCATTGTCGGGATCCTGTGGAACCTTTTGGAATAGCTGCTGCACACAAAGTCAAACCAGGGGCATCATTAATGGCTCCCCGATGGTTGCCTTTGCAAATAATTGTGAAAGAAGAAAAACTCAGATGACCATTCACGCTTGAGAAAATCCTGGGTTGTTCAAGTTTTTAGCTCAAGCTATCAGAGCAGATCACATGAAACAGCCATTCTGATCAATCATAATGCACAATTTGCACCTTCCCAGGTTATCTCAGACTTTAATTGTCAATATATTGTGGTCTCAGGGATGCTGTATAATATTCTGGTGGTTCTGGCAAATATTTATGCCCCTAATATGGACGATATAAACGTCATGGAAAATGTGGTGTCTATACTGCCTGACATAAACACCCATCAACTGATCCTAGGCGGAGACTTTAACTGTGTGCTGGATCCATTTTTGGACCACTCTGCTAATAAAAAGGCCTCTCTCTCTATTCAAGGGGCTTTATTGGCATGGGAAACATGTGTTAACATTGCCAAAGCAAGTGAGGTAGATAATATACAAAAGTGAAATAAACAGGTCACAAATTATATTGCCATTTTTAGAACAGTTTGATGTTTGGCAGGCACTAAATCCTGCAAGGCAATACTCCCCCCCCCCCCCCCCCCCCCATGTTCACCATACCTTTTTATGTATTGACTATTGGTTTGTTGACAACAAACTGATGTCACTTGTCAACTTTTGCAACATTGTACTATCTTACCATGCTCCAGTTGTCCTCCAGTTTACAGTCCCTGGTAGAAAAAGCCCTCACAAAGGCAGGTGCCTTAACAATAATCAGTTTAAAAACTTTTACTTTGATTTATATCACAATAAAGCCTCTGGAGATTACCATTTGACAGACACTTTCCTCTCAAGTTTACAAATAACAAAGCTAAACGACAAAGTGAGAATGGATCTTGATAAACCACTTACCACTTCAAAAATTTTACAAGTAATGAAGTCCTTAAAGAATGGCAAAGCACCGGTACCAGATGGGTTCTGAGCTGAATTTGATAAACAGCTCCTACTGCTTTTAGCCTCAGCCTTCTCCCACTCCTTTGATAGGAAATCTCTACCCCAGACGTTTTACCAAGCCACTATATCAATCATTAGAAATAAAGATAATCCCCTCGAGTGTACCTCCTACAGGCCTCAACTAGGCAGGGTTGTTTGACGTCTCCACTCCTTTGTTCTATACCCATAGAGCCACTACCCATCGATCTACTGTACATAGCAGTGAGGTAGTGAAAGGGGTGATAAGAGGTCTCAAACACAACATCTGACTTTATGCTGATGATATACTTTTACTCATCTATGATCCAATGTTATCTGCACCAATCGTTTTGAATCCTTTAAAACCTTTGGTAAAATATCTGGGTATAAACTGAATGCTGAAATGTTTTGGATCCACCAGTTCGGCTACACTTCCATTCAAAAGGGTTGCAAGCAAATTCACATATTGATCAAATAATTTATATGTTTAGAGATAATGACTAAAAAATTCTACCCTGAAACTTAACCATTAGGGATTATAGTTTATGTAGCATGTATAAGGAATAATTGTAGCATGTATAAGGAATAACTAAACTAGGTTGGACTGGGGGGAGAGAAATGTGTGTGTATGTGTGTGCCTAAGAAAATACAAAGAACAATTAAACTGTGTTTGAACAGACCTGGCTAGAACTCTGAGAAACTTATGATAGGACAGGGAGTACTTCTCAAGGTTTCACTAACCTCGGGGAAATGGAACTGTCAGCTGGGTAGTGATACACAGTGGTGAGAACTATGGAGAAGGATAAAACTCACCTACTGTTTGTGTGTATGTACAATGCCTTGCGAAAGTATTCGGCCCCCTTGAACTTTGCGACCTTTTGCCACATTTCAGGCTTCAAACATAAAGATATAAAACTGTATTTTTTTGTGAAGAATCAACAACAAGTGGGACACAATCATGAAGTGGAACGACATTTATTGGATATTTCAAACTTTTTTAACAAATCAAAAACTGAAAAATTGGGCGTGCAAAATTATTCAGCCCCTTTACTTTCAGTGCAGCAAACTCTCTCCAGAGGTTCAGTGAGGATCTCTGAATGATCCAATGTTGACCTAAATGACTAATGATGATAAATACAATCCACCTGTGTGTAATCAAGTCTCCGTATAAATGCACCTGCACTGTGATAGTCTCAGAGGTCCGTTAAAAGCACAGAGAGCATCATGAAGAACAAGGAACACACCAGGCAGGTCTCGAGATACTGTTGTGAAGAAGTTTAAAGCCGGATTTGGATACAAAAATATTTCCCAAGCTTTAAACATCCCAAGGAGCACTGTGCAAGCGATAATATTGAAATGGAAGGCGTATCAGACCACTGCAAATCTACCAAGACCTGGCCGTCCCTCTAAACATTCAGCTCATACAAGGAGAAGACTGATCAGAGATAAAGCCAAGAGGCCCATGATCACTCTGGATGAACTGCAGAGATCTACAGCTGAGGTGGGAGACTCTGTCCATAGGACAACAATCAGTCGTATATTGCACAAATCTGGCCTTTATGGAAGAGTGGCAAGAAGAAAGCCATTTCTTAAAGATATCCATAAAAAGTGTCGTTTAAAGTTTGCCACAAGCCACCTGGGAGACACACCAAACATGTGGAAGAAGGTGCTCTGGTCAGATGAAACCAAAATTGAACTTTTTGGCAACAATGCGAAACGTTATGTTTGGCGTAAAAGCAACACAGCTGAACACACCATCCCCACTGTCAAACATGGTGGTGGCAGCATCATGGTTTGGGCCTGCTTTTCTTCAGCAGGGACAGGGAAGATGGTTAAAATTGATGGGAAGATGGATGGAGCCAAATACAGGACCATTCTGGAAGAAAACCTGATGGAGTCTGCAAAAGACCTGAGACTGGGACGGAGATTTGTCTTCCAACAAGACAATGATCCAAAACATAAAGCAAAATCTACAATGGAATGGTTAAAAAATAAACATACCCAGGTGTTAGAATGGCCAAGTCAAAGTCCAGACCTGAATCCAATCGAGAATCTGTGGAAAGAACTGAAAACTGCGGTTCACAAATGCTCTCCATCCAACCTCACTGAGCTCGAGCTGTTTTGCAAGGAGGAATGGGAAAAAATGTCAGTCTCTCGATGTGTAAAACTGATAGAGACATACCCCAAGCGACTTACAGCTGTAATCGCAGCAAAAGGTGGCGCTACAAAGTATTAACTTAAGGGGGCTGAATAATTTTGCACGCCCAATTTTTCAGTTTTTGATTTGTTAAAAAAGTTTGAAATATCCAATAAATGTCGTTCCACTTCATGATTGTGTCCCACTTGTTGTTGATTCTTCAAAAAAAATACAGTTTTATATCTTTATGTTTGAAGCCTGAAATGTGGCAATAGGTCGCAAAGTTCAAGGGGGCCGAATACTTTCGCAAGGCACTGTATGTGCGTAGGATATCTACTGTTTGTGTGAAAGTATGTGCGTAAGTAAGGAGCAAGTATAAAATTGATGTTTTTGTATAATGGACTGGAGAACGTTCCCATTAATAAACATTTTGACTATTGTAAACTGGGAATCGTCCGTTTCATTCAACCAGAATCTTATAAACTCTGGGTTGCAGACCGAGTAGATTAATTGAAGTTTATGAACATTGATAACAAAATTCTCATAACTCATATCTTAGTGTTTCAGTTAACCAAAACTTTAAAGATCTCCTAAAGGCAAACTTTACAAAGCTATTAGAACATACTAAACATGACTGAGCGTTAGTCGCTACCCCTCCTTTCGTCATCTGGATGCATAAATACTGTGAAAATGAATGTCTTGCCAAGGTTTATCCACCTATTTCAATGTGTTCCAGTTTTCTTTCTAAATCCTTCTTCTACAATTAAGATCAAGTTATCCAAATTATTCAAGTCATCTCTCTTGGGTGCAAGCCTGTTAAACATCTTCATCAGCACTGCTATGTACACCCTTACCTCTTCCGATATCCAGCTACACATCTAATCCAATTGCTAAACAATCTATGAGAATGTGGATCCAATTTCGAAAAATATTCTGCCTCACAGCCTCTATTTGCATGTCACAATACAATCACCATATCCCCCCCCCCCCATCACAAGAAGACAGCATTTTATGTATGATAGAGGAAAGGTGTTCATTCATGTATTTTGTTCTTCTGAACAATAATTTGGCCTCGTTTGACCAGGATGTCATTTATTTTGTTATCTTTAGGTATGCAACTTTTACCCCCTCCAGCTTTACTATTAGATAATATTTTAATCCAGGGCTTGAAAAGGTGAAAATTGCAACAATGTATGCCTCTCTCTCATTGGTACAACCCTCCCCTATTCTGAACATTAAAACTGAGTGTTCCTCATTCTCAAATGAGGAATGGAAGCAAGTATTGTTGAGGCTTCATTCATCGTCTATTTGTGCTAGACATGCACTTGTTCATTTCAAGATGCTACACCGAAGTCCAGGCTAAGTCAATGTATCCAAACTTAAACTTTTTATGTGACCGATGTAGAGGCTTCTGCAGATCCTACTCATGTGTTTTGGTCCTATCCCAAGATCGTTACATTTTGGTCAAGTATTTTAGCAACAATGTCTGTAATTTTTGGAGTCAATGTAGAACTGTGCCCTCTGGTGGCCCTTATTGGATTACCACCTACTGGCTTAATGGTGTCCAGACCAGATCAGGATGCACTTGCTTTTTCTACTATCCTCGCCAAGAGAAGTGTAGTTCTTGAGTGGAAAAACATCCACCCTCCATTGCACAGTCGATGACTGCACGATTTGATTCACATTTTAAAACTAGAAAAAAAACGTTATGCATTAAAAAGGGAAGAAGTATGTTTTTCATTCCACGTGGGGACCATTGTACAAGGGACAGAACCTCCTTTTGACTTGTAAATTGTCTGCTTTACTGATCCTGCTGCCTTTTTATTAGATGTTTTAGATTTGATTTGCCTCCATTATGTGTGGATGGCTTGGCCCTGCTAAGAATCTGTTACCCTTCCTGTCTGTATACCTCGAAGTTGAGCTTCTTGGTTCTGCTAAGAATCTGTTACCCTTCCTGTCTGTATACCTCAGAGTTGTGCTTCTTGGTGCTGCCCCTCGGACCCATCAAACCTTTCATTGGGGTTAGGGAGGTTCCGGGGGAGAGAGAATGTGCAGCACTTTGGGTACCCAGGGAACAAGATAGAAAGCATTTCCAACGTAAAAACATCCATGTCCTTAAATGTACAGTAACAGTCAAAAGTTTGGACACACCTACTCATTCAAGGCTTTTTCTTTATTTTTGTTATTTTCTACATTGTAGAAAAATAGTGAAGACATCAAAACTATTAAATAACACATGGAATCATGTAGTAACCAAAAACGTGTTAGACAAATAAAAATATATTTTAGATTTTTCAAATAGCCACCCTTCACCTTGACAGCTTTGCACACTCTTGTCATTCTCTCATCCAGCTTCACAAATAATGCTTTTCCAACAGTCTAGAAGGAGATCCCACATATGCTGAGCACTTGTTGGCTTATTTTCCTTCACTCAGCGGTCCAACTCATCCCAAAACATCTCAATTGGGTTGAGGTCGGGTGATTGTGGAGGCCAGGTCATCTAATTCAGCACTCCATCACTCTCCTTGGTCAAATAGTCCTTACACATCCGAGGTGTGTTTTGGGTCATTGTACTGTTGAAAAACAAATGATAGTTTCAGTAAGTGCAAACCAGATGGGATGGCGTATCGCTGCAAAATGGCGTGGTAGCCATGCTGGTTAAGTGTGCCTAGAATTCTAAATAAATCACTGACAGCTTCACCAGCAAAGCACCCCCACACCATCACATCTCCTCCTCCATGCTTCACAGGGGGAATCACACATGCAGAGATGATCCGTTCACCTACTCTGCGTCTCACAAAGACACGGCAGTTGGAACCAGAAATCTCAAATTTGGACTCAGACCAAAGGACAGATTTCCACCGGTCTAATGTCCATTGATCGTGTTTCTTGGTCCAAGCAAGTCTCTTCTTATTATTGGTGTCCTTTAGTAGTGGTTTCTTTGCAGCAATTCGACCAAGAAGGCCTGATTCACGCAGTCTCCTCTGAACAGTTGATGTTGAGGAATGTCTGTTACTTGAACTCTGTGAAGCATTTATTTGGGCTGCAATTTTTGAGGCTGGTAACTCTAATGAACTTATCCTCTGCAGATCCTCTGCAGCAGAGGTAACTCTGGGTCTTCCTTTCCTGTGGTGCTCCTCATGAGAGCAAGTTTCATCATAGCGCTCAATGGTTTTTGCGACTGCACTTGAAGAAACTTTCAAAGTTCTTGAAATGTTCCTAATTGACTGACCTTCGTGTCTTAAAGTAATGATGGACTGTCGTTTCTTTGCTTATTTGAGCTTTTCTTGCCATAATATGGACTTGGTATTTTACCAAACAGGGCTATCTCTGTATACCACCCCTACCTTGTCGCCACACAACTGATTGGCTCAAATGCATTAACGAAAGAAATTCCACAAATTAACTTTGAACAAGGCACACCTGTTAATTGAAATGCATTTCAGGTGACTATCTCATGAAACTGGTTCAGAGAATGCAAAGCTGTCATCAAGGGTGGATATTTTTTAATAAACTTTTTGGTTACGACATGATTCCATATGTGTTATTTCATAGTTTTGATGTCTACAATGTAGAAAATAGTAAAAATAAAGAAAGATCCTGGAATGAGTAGGTGTCCCCAAACATTTGGCTGGTACTGTAAAAATATTTTGGGTTAGGCTATCTTGATCTCTGGCTTCCTCTGGAGTCATTTGTGTGTCTTAATTATTTAAATCAAACAGTGTGCTTAAAGCATCCGACAAGCTCAGTGCCCTACATATGGTTGATTTTACTAAAACACATAGGGTATATGGAAAAATACAAGTTTTCAAATTTTGAAAGAAGAGACGACTCTTGGTCGACCAAGATTTTTTGGGGTCGGGGACAGCTCTAGTCTGAACTTAGTTTTCATAATTTTTTGTATCATCAAGGATGGCAGTAAATTGATCTCCCAAGAGATTACAGTGTGGAACCTTGGGTTAAAACAAACCCAGATTACCTTTTTACCAGGTCTAATCGGTCCTGCCTGATAAGGGAGGTGAAACCCTGGGTGGCCTCACCAATCTGCTCTGCTTAGGGTGCCGATGGCTGCTCTCCGGTGAAATTCTTAGTATGACCATAGTTGATTTTAATGAGAGCGAAGGAACTCTGGAAAAGAGAGTATTGACTGACCGCTGTCAGTCTGAGGTAAAAGGCAGTCTATATACACTGTCTATCACTGGTTGAGATATGTGCTTAAGCATGTGACTGTATTCTTCAAGAAAATTGTGATTGCGCCTGATCAGAGGCATTGGAAAAACAATCCCACTGAGATTTTTCTGAGAATCCTTGGGGTCTTTAAATAATCAAAGATGTTAAATTGGTGCTATGAGATTCCCACAACCAAATGACTACAGCCAATTCCCAATATGTCAAGGGCAACATGATACAATTGTCTAGAAACCATTACATTCTATACTTTTTCTTTCCGTCAAGCCATCTATTGATTTGTCGTGAGACTCTTGAGACCTGTTGAATACAAAAATCGGTCGATGCCAAAAACACCGGTACAATAAACTAGCCTCACTGGAATGGTACCGTAGCAGTGCTCTCTTTTTAACTGCCTCTCGAAGCCTTCACTCTGGTTAACACAAGAAAAAGCCAAGGGGATCATTTTGACACAATATGAATTTAAAATGGAAATATCTCTGCCATTTTTAGTCATGCCTCTGTCCTTGAATTTTCCTAAAAAAGTCTATTTAAAAGTATGTTATTAGAATTTTGATTTCACAAACAGTTTTAAGAAGACTTGTTTTTCCCCCAGAGACTTTTAAAAATCCTCCTATATAGTTACATGCAGGTAAGACATGTAGATCTCTATATAGTATCAGAAAGAGCAGATTCTGAGGTCCCCAAAACGCCATTGCCAAATAACCTCAAAAAATAAGATGAGCTCTATTTCAAAATATCACCTTTTCCAAAAATAACCATTGTTCCATGCACTCCACATGTGAGCACCAGCAAGATTTTCTGAAGTTCTTTAAAAAAAGAATGTATTCTAATGTTACCCAATACCTTCATAAACACAACCAAAGTATTATTTTTCCGATAGCATACATGAAATGTATTTATTAGACGGTTAGAATGTTGAGTCAAAGGACTCCTCATTGGCCTGAAGGGGGGTCCAAAGAGGCTAGGCTTTTCTAGTGTTAAACATTCCCACTCATCGGCCGCACAACAAACACAAGACCCTATCCTACATGGACGACATATTCTTGATGGACTTCTTTGATTTGCCCACACAGAGAAAATAAATAAACTAACTTGGAGGAGAGGCGGAGAAGAGTGCAGTTACGGGGCGAGACGAGGCGGCGATTGTTTTTTAATCTATTATTGATGAGTGAGGTCACCGGCAATGATTAAAGTGTAGGGGTACCATCATGGCCACGTTCCTCTGTTTGCACCTTGATGAGATGAAAAGACACAGGCTTGAGGGAATAGAGTGCCACGCCGCACCTTAATCCCTGATTTACTGCCTCCCTCCACAGGGCATTGATTGAAAAGAACAGAGCGTCACTGCTGATCGGGCTGACACAGGGGTAATAGTGTGTATGTCTGTCTCTGTGTGTGTTTGAGAGAGGGACTTGGGGGTGCAGAGAGCGCCCACAGAATGGACTCCACTGAGTGTGAAGTCACATACAGATCTAAGACGTCATTGAAGGGGGAGCAGAGATCCATACAGATCGAGATACAGACAACGCTGGTCTGCAATAAGCAGTCAGAGAAGACACACCCACGCTGGTACATTTGCAGACAGACAACGCTTACAGCCATACAAGTTTACTCATGACCTCGTTCATTCACATTTACGCCACAGACGGTTGACACAAATTCACGAGAAACTCACACAGACAAAAACACAGATGTGCGCAGTCTGCATGCGCACAAACACACACACACTTTTCAACTTTAACACTACTGACACATTCACCCTGTAGTCATCTACAGTTACCATAGCCCACTCTCTGCAACGTGACAATTTCCGCGAAAGATGCATCTTTATGGTTCTGTGTGTGTGTCCACAAACAAAAGCTGCAAAGGCCCCATAAGGGTAATTTATAATTGCTTGTTCAGACTTTTAAAATGAATATTCTGTGGCAGTCTGCCTTTTCCACAGCAAAGGGAACCTGAGCTTGGAAAAGGGCCTGGAGGTTGTGGAACTGCGTCGGAACCAAAATACTAATTGCTGTACTCCCCCGTTTCGGATGTTATTAGAAAACGAGGAGGGGTCCTTTGCTTTCCTCAACGCCTTCTCTCTTTCTCTCCCTCCTTTCCTGAGAGACAGTGAGAAAGAAACCTGCTAAGTGGTTTAACTCTATAATTTGCTCAGAGGCAGAGTCCTCGACGAGAAGTAAATTAAAATGTAACCAGAGCTCAGACAGACACTTTGCTCCTATGGCAACTTCGACTCTGTTGATTACTTGACAAAGGTACCCTGGACGGCACGCTAACAGGACACTGTGTACCATTGAAAGGCTGCTTGTCCATTGGCTTGCATAGTCTTAGGGTTCAGTCACACCAACAGCGGTTGCTGACCGAGAGTACTTAGCACCTCCACGCAATTTGCAAACTGAGTGTGCAACGATTTTAAATGTAGAATCATGTCACAAAAATGAAAACCCAACACGCTGAACGAATGGCAGACGAATGCTAGATACACATTCGGTGTGATGTGTGAAAGCCTTGAGAATAACACCTTGTAATGAAGCCACTCAAGACTTAAAAAAGATCACATCGATAACATGAAACATACCATATAAAGTTGCCATCTCATATAAACTTACATTGTATTAGAAAATACAGTGGTCCCCTGTATTGCTCTGATCATCTTGCAGTTTACGGAACTGCAGATAGAGGCCTATGCGTGTAAAACGCTAATATCGGTACCATGAAATCTTATTCAAGTCATAAGTGACAGTGTTGAGCTTCACAATCAATTTTAGATATTTTTAAATGATTTGGACATGATGCGTGAAAAATACAAATATCAGTACTAGGATTTGGATAGGATTTGTGCCACAAATCCTAAAACGTTAGCATTTGGAAACAATGCCAGGCAAACTAAACCAAAGCAAGGATTGCTGTCAAACCCTTTCCATAGATTGGTTTCCTTAATCTTTAAGCAATGTAATTTTGTAATTTGGGGGAACTATCCCTTTAATATATAAAAAATATATATTTATTCAGGAAACGTCAGGAAACTTCTCTATCCCAAATGGGAAACGCCACTTACAGTAACGCTCAGCAGAACATAAATACACCCATCTAATCCCGTAATGTAGCCATGATTTCCAAGAACACATTTCTGGTCCAAAGAATCTCATTATCTTTTGCAGCTGTTCTCTCTAAACCCCTAATGAAGCACCATACTACTCTATGCAACAATACATAACATAAAGATGGGCTTCTGAATAGATAATAATACTGTGAGTTTAAAAATTGACAATAAGGGAAAAATAAATGGTGGTCTTTGGGAGCATATAGGTACAATTTGTTTGTGATAAAACTAAAGGTTGTGCCTTGCAGAGTGGTTAAGCTTCGGGCATTAGCAAGAGGAGCCACAAATCCAATTAGCTGTTCAACTGAGATATAAATGAATAGGGCTTCAATTTAAATGAGGAAAATATAGCAGATTTTTTTTTTTTTTTTATCAAGGACATGGGCACATTCAGTCATTGCTGAATTCATTGTCTTAAGAGATGAAATGTCAGCTTGTGTATTGTGCCACACCTATTTGAGGCAGGTAATCTTGTGAAAATGTTGCTGTGTGTCTAAGGCCCTATTTCCCACAATGAGATATGAAAGACAGTCTGAGGAGCGGGGTGGAGAAAGAGAATTCTACTTTTCAATTCACATTACATCTTTTCCTTTCCTTTCCTTTCCTTACCTTACCTTTCGTTGTGGCTGGCAACGCAACATTCTTGGTCCGCAGCTCAAATTGACCGTAAATATCACAGAAGCCACAAGCCAGTGAGCACAAACTATTCAACAATGACAAACTTTTCTTCTAAAGCCTATGACACTATTGAATAATGCAACCAAACTATATTACACTCTTGAATAATGCAACAATTCACAAGCATTTATGAGCAGACAATGAAAAGGTTTATTTACTCGTCTGTAGGCTACACATTTTAGCTTCAAGACAAAAGCACAGAGTTGCTATAACAGCATGTCTTCATCAAGTAAGGCTAGCCTATCAAAAATTAACGATTAAACCCCTCACAAGAATATAAGACTACAGTAGGCCTACCTTACAACAAACCATGCTTCACTTTTATCAATATCATGCAAATCATTACATGTGGTAAAATTGTGACTGACAACGTGGGTATACTGTAAGGGAATTCACCGTGACAAGCTGTTTTAAATGGAAGACCATCCCCATCACCATTTTTACAGGCACAAAAAGATCCCACCTTGTCTCACTTATTTCCTTTGGTCGACATTTTGAAAGTTTACTGACATTTTAGCAATTTCCATCAGGCCTGTCGTGATTTTTTTTTTATCCAACATTTACTTATATGAAATGTTGGATAAAAATAATGTAATGTCTCATGATTTGTCAACGTGCACAATTAGCCTGTGCTTCAGTCTGATCAACTGTAGCCTAGAGAAGCCTATGCGCTCTGATCCCGTCTGGGCCTGGCCAGGGGACATGTAATATCATGTTTTTATAGCCTAAGATATGCATTTACAGCCTAAAACACCCCAGAACACAAATAAATGGGCCTAATGTAAATGTGATCAAATTTGGTTTATATTGACATGTCAGGTGGCTAGGATACCTTGTGATGACATACTGTATGAGTATATTTTTATTACAGATGAAAAGGCCTACACAATGCAGCCCTGCATACAGAGAGCTCAGCCCTATTAGTTTTTGTCTAATCACAGTTTTTGTCTCTATCTGTAACTAAGTTTCCATCCAACCTTTTAATGAGAGTAAAGTACATGTGGGTAAAACATTTCACGACAGGCCTGATGGAAAGTGCAAAATTGTCAGTGAACTTTCAAGATGTCGACAAAAGAAAATAAGGTGGGATCTTCTATCTCAAGGCCATCAGACTGTTAAACAGCCACCACTAACATTGAGTGATTGCTGCCAACATACTGACTCAACTCCAGCCACTTTAATAATGGAAATGGATGGAAATTGATGTAAAAAATGTATCACTAGCCACTTTAAACAATGCCACTTAATATAATGTGTACATACCCTACATTACTAATCTCATATGTATATACTGTACTCTATATCATCTACTGCATTTGTATGTAATACATTTATCACTAGCCACTTTAAACTATGCCACTGTTTACATACCCTACATTACTCATCTCACATGTACAGTGCCTTGCGAAAGTATTCGCCCCCCTTGAACTTTGCGACCTTTTGCCACATTTCAGGCTTTAAACATAAAGATATAAAACTGTATTTTTTTGTGAAGAATCAACAACAAGTGGGACACAATCATGAAGTGGAATGACATTTACTGGATGTTTCAAACTTTAACAAATCAAAAACTGAAAAATTGGGCGTGCAAAATTATTCAGTCCCTTTACTTTCAGTGCAGCAAACTCTCTCCAGAAGTTCAGTGAGGATCTCTGAATGATCCAATGTTGACCTAAATGACTAATGATGATAAATACAATCCACCTGTGTGTAATCAAGTCTCCGTATAAATGCACCTGCACTGTGATAGTCTCAGAGGTCCGTTAAAAGCGCAGAGAGCATCATGAAGAACAAGGAACACACCAGGCAGGTCCAAGATACTGTTGTGAAGAAGTTTAAAGCCGGATTTGGATACAAAAATATTTCCCAAGCTTTAAACATCCCAAGGAGCACTGTGCAAGCGATAATATTGAAATGGAAGGAGTATCAGACCACTGCAAATCTACCAAGACCTGGCCGTCCCTCTAAACTTTCAGCTCATACAAGGAGAAGACTGATCAGAGATGCAGCCAAGAGGCCCATGATCACTCTGGATGAACTGCAGAGATCTACAGCTGAGGTGGGAGACTCTGTCCATAGGACAACAATAAGTCGTATATTGCACAAATCTGGCCTTTATGGAAGAGTGGCAAGAAGAAAGCCATTTCTTAAAGATATCCATAAAAAGTGTTGTTTAAAGTTTGCCACAAGCCACCTGGGAGACACACCAAACATGTGGAAGAAGGTGCTCTGGTCAGTTTGAAATATCCAATAAATGTCGTTCCACTTCATGATTGTGTCCCACTTGTTGTTGATTCTTCACAAAAAAAATACAGTTTTATATCTTTATGTTTGAAGCCTGAAATGTGGCAAAAGGTCGCAAAGTTCAAGGGGGCCGAATACTTTCGGAAGGCACTGTATATACTGTACTCGATACTATCTACTGCATCTTGCCTATGCCGTTCTGTACCATCACTCATTCATATATATTGATGTACATATTCTTTATCCCTTTACACTTGTGTGTAATTGTTAGGTTTGATTACTCGTTGGTTATTACTGCATTGTCGGAACTAGAAGCACAAGCATTTCGCTACACTCACATTAACATCTGCTAACCATGTGTATGTGACAAATACAATTTCATTTGATCTTATTGATCAAAGATTGAGGATCTTATTCTGGTAACATGATGGCTGCAGTTTCACAATTAAAAATCTTGCTATTTTTTCCATAATAACCTCATCATGTAGTACACTATACCAGTACTGTATCTGCAAGCTATTGGATAGAGCTCGCGTGCCAAGACCAGAGTGAGCATAGTCCCTATATAACTATTTTTTTTGGTGACAAACCCATCAGTAGAGTTGAAAAACCCATTAACATTTTATTTTTTTTAGACGGTATATAGGAATTTCACTGCAAAAGTTATGTTTATGTGTACTATGTCATCATCCACAGCCTTTTATCCGGGAACATGGAAACAACGGTGGGAAAATGAGCATATGTGACTTGTTTAAGGAAACTAGGCGTATGTCATGCATCACTACTTCACAGAAAAGCCATTTGAACATAAAACATATTTTTTTCAATCCAAATGCGTTTTTGGCAGAAATGCCTTCTGGACCTTGTGAACTTTCATGTGCCTTAATAACAAACTTGTACACCATCTGTAAATACGAACAAAATTGTTAAATTACGAGCCTAGTTGGTCTAGCCACAGAAAAAGTCAGGAACCTTCCCACTAGCCATGATTGGCTGAAATAATGAGTTGGCTAGACATGCAGAGAGATGAGTTCGGATTGGTCTGCCATGTAGCCCGCTTCGGTCTATAACATGAGCTGGTCAGTATGTGCAGGTAATCCTTTCTAACGCAGCTTTTTTGAAAGATATCACATCATCAGAGCGCAGAATAACTGACGAATTTACGAACGTGGGCTATTCTCTCATTTGTGTCTGGAAGAAGCTAGCAAGCAAGCCAATGTTAGCCAGTTAGCTTGGGTGCTTGACTGCTGTTACGTCAAAATGCTCGGATCAATCTACTCCTCGTCCAGTGAGCTCAGAGAAAAAAACACTCTGAATTTACGAACAGACAATCTGACAACGCTCTGAGTTTACAGAGTGCGCACTGAGCACACACTGGCTCTCCAGATTGAATTTACGTACACACCTGTAGTATAAGGCTTAAGAGGGTGTGAACGATGCTGAATGGGTGTAGACAAAGAGGAGCTCTCAGTAAGTTTCCCAAAACATTCAAAGCCGTTTTCTCAAAAGTGAGATTACAAATTTATCAACTTTCCCATTGTTCCTCAACTGTAACGTATCATCGCTGAGAATCTGCTTTGATCCAATGTAAAAAAATATATATATTTATGTGGATTTTTAAACACCATATTTATGTGGATATTTGCATATTTGTATGAAACCTAGCTTCTGTAAATGGTTTTAATGTTTTCATTCTCCCTGGTCCAGGAGTTTTTCCAGGAGTAAAAAAATACAAATATTACATGATTAGAAAAAAATCAGGTCCATATAAAACTATTTTTTACAGCTGATTTTATTTTTTGGGATCATTATTTAACTAGGCAAGTCAGTTAAGAACAAATTCTTATTTTCAATGACAGCCTAGGAACAGTGGGTTAACTGTTCTGCCCCTGCCTGTTCAGGGGTGGAATGACAGATGTGTACCTTGTCAGCTCGGGGATTTGAACTTGCAACCTTCCAGTTACGAGTCCAACGCTCTAACCACTAGGCTACCCTACCTCCCCATGTCACATGCTACAACTAGGGTCCAGAGTTGGATTTTTTTTTATTTCACCTTTATTTAACCAGGTAGGCTAGTTGAGAACAAGTTCTCATTTGCAACTGCGACCTGGCCAAGATAAAGCAAAGCAGTTTGACACATACAACAACACAGAGTTACACAAAATCAATAATACAGTAGGACAAAAGAAAACAAAAAGTCTATATACAGTGAGTGCAAATGAGGTAAGTTAAGGGAGTTAAGGCAATAAATAGGCCATGGTGGCGAAGTAATTGCAATATAGCAATTAAACACTGGAATGGTAGATGTGCAGAGGATGAATGTGCAAGTAGAGATACTGGGGTGCAAAGGAGCAGGTGGCGATGTAATTACAATATAGCAATTAAACACTGGAATGGTAGATGTGCAGAAGATGAATGTACAAGTAGAGATACTGGGGTGCAAAAGAGCAAGATAAATAAATAAATACTGTATGGGGGTGAGGAAGGTAGATAGATGGGCTATGTACAGGTGCAGTGATCTGTGAGCTGCTCTGACAGCTGGTGCTTAAAGCTAGCTTCAGAGATTTTTGCAGTTTGTTCCAGTCATTGGCGGCAGAGAACTGAAAGAAAGACGACCAAAGGAGGAATTGGCTTTGGGGGTGACCAGTGAGATATACCTGCTGGAGCGCGTGCTACGGGTGGGTGCTGCTATGGTGACCAGTGAGCTGAGATAAGGCGGCGCATTACCTAGCAGTGACTTGTAGATAACATGTAGCCAGTGGGTTTGGCGACGCGTATGAAGCGAGGGCCAACCAACGAGAGCGTACAGGTCGCAATGGTGGGTAGTGTATGGGGCTTTGGTGATAAAACGGATGGCACTGTGATAGACTGCATCCAGTTTGTTGAGTAGAGTGTTGGAGGCTATTTTATAGATGACATCACCGAAGTCAAGGATCGGTAGGATGGTCAATTTTACGAGGGTATGTTTGGCAGCATGAGTGAAGGATGCTTTGTTGCGATATAGGAAGCCAATTCTAGATTTAATTTTTGATTGGAGATGCTTAATGTGAGTCTGGAAGAAGAGTTTACAGTCTAACCAGACACCTAGGTATTTGTAGTTGTCCACGTATTCTAAGTCAGAGCCGTCCAGAGTAGTGATGCTGGACAGGCGAGCAGGTGCGGGCAGTGATCGGTTAAATAGCATGCATTTAGTTTTCCCTGCGTTTAAGAGCAGTTGGAGGCCACGGAAGGAGAGTTGTATGGCATTGAAGCTCGTCTGGAGGTTAGTTAACACAGTGTCCAAAGAGAAGCCAGAATTATACAGAATGGTGTTGTATGCGTAGAGGTGTACCAGAGAATCAGCAGCAGCAAGAGCAACATCATTGATGTATACAGAGAAGAGAGTCGGCCCGAGGATTGAACCCTGTGGCACCCCCATAGAGACAGCCAGAGGTACGGACAACAGGCCCTCCGATTTGACACACTGGACT
The DNA here is from genome assembly GCF_013265735.2 of Oncorhynchus mykiss. Taxonomy (NCBI): domain Eukaryota; kingdom Metazoa; phylum Chordata; class Actinopteri; order Salmoniformes; family Salmonidae; genus Oncorhynchus; species Oncorhynchus mykiss. The sequence continues at coordinate 24,458,524 of NC_048574.1, forward strand.
CGATCAGAGAAGTAGTTGGTAAACCAGGTGAGGCAATCATTTGAGAAACCAAGGCTGTCGAGTCTGCCAATAAGAATGTGGTGATTGACAGAGTCGAAAGCCTTGGCCAGGTCGATGAATATGGTTAGCCTACTATCAAATCAGGAAAAACTCTGGGCCCCTGGAAAACAATTTCCCCCCTGTGGTGCCAACAAATCACCACAGAATGTTACAAATTTAAAAACATATCCTATGTGTATGATCTACATTTGACAGGTTTTTGGTGGTGGGGATGGGCTTCCATAGTTTTACGTGGCTCCGCTCAGTATAGCCAGCAGCAACTGCAACAATTTCAGAATGTAACAGGCTGTTACTACAATTTCAGGTAGAAATTCAATAAAACAAGTATCAAATATTAGGAAAATGACCATACATTTCAATCCTCTGCTATTACCATTGATACTGTAGGAGTGTTGGCTCAACGATACAATTCTGCTCACCCTGCCCTGCTTCAAGGGGGGCAGCGGTCTAAGGCACTGCATCTCAGTGCAAGAGGCATCACTACAGTACCTGGTTCGAATCCAGGCTGTATCACATCCGGCCGTGATTGGGAGTCCCATAGGGCGGCGCACAATTGGCCCAGCATCGTCTGGGTTTATTATTAACTAAAAAATCGTTCTTAATTGACTTGCCAAGTTAAATCAAGGCTAAAAAATTTAAAATAAATTCAACTACAAACTTTGGGGCAAGTGTTAACATTTCAGTAATATGCGTTGCCAAAGTTATTTTTATGAAAAGAGTAGTAAGTGTGAAGAGGCTGTAAACTGGTAGAAACACATCTTCTTAGGCCTAATCCTATTATTCCTTTAGATTAGAACTAGAAATGCAATACATTAGGCCTATACTTCAGCTCCACTTTTCTCAAAGGTAGAAGAGCTACTGAGGTGCACTGCAGTCACGTCCCACAAGTCGTCCATAACTGCCTGATTTTGTTTGTCAAACAGTATCCAGGGCCTCTTTAGACCTTGGCCTTCACAGAACCTGCAACTTTAACTTGCTTGCTTTTATTTTGGACCTCCCATTGGGATGTAAACAGAGAGCAGAGAGAGAATGAGAGAGCGATAGAGAGAGCGAGAGCGATAGAGAGCGAGAGCGAGAGAGAGCGAGAGAGAGAGGGAGAGAGAGAGTGAGCGAGAGAGCGAGAGAGTGAGCGAGAGAGAGAGCGAGAGAGAGAGAGACCGAGAGAGAGCGAGAGAGAGCGAAAGAGAGCGAAAGAGAGAGCGCGAGAGAGAGCGAGCGAAAGACATCGAGAGAGAGAGCGAGAGAGAGAGCGAGAGAGAGAGCGAGAGAGAGAGCGAGAGAGAAAGAGCGAGAGAAAGAGAGAGCGAGAGAGCGACTCTTGATTTTGGCCTATTTCCCTGTTCACCTAAAGCCTTGGACAAGAGGGGCCCGTCGGTCCTCCTTAGGCATGGATCAGGGATTCACTGTTGCTGTTAGCCGGCCCAAAACCTTGTACTGACAAATCGAATCGAGGGGATAAGTAGACAACCTTGGCTAGGCCCTCTGCTTTTACATTCTCTCACTCTCTACTGTTTTGCCCATCTCCCCTCCCATCAGAGAGAGAAAATGGCCACAGATGGAAACACTATTGGCAGGTCCGTGCTATTTACACTGTAGCTGATCCCCAATCCGCCTTTGCATCCAAATGGGGCTATTTCTGCCCCGTGCTTGTCAATATCCGTGCACGTGGCCGTGTACACAGGCCGAGCCACAGCTGTGGGATATTCAGGGATTTATTGTTCCCACTTCCCAGATATGAAAGGCTTGTTTGACGACCGTTTGTTTCAATAAGAGGGAACAGAAATGATGTCCTTACACTTGTCGCATATAGCCTGGCTATTACAAAAGAAAAGCCATTTTGCTGCTCGAAGTGGAATGAATGCACTTAGACAAATTGTCAGCTTTCCAACCAAACTGTTTCAGTTGTTTGTATGGTGAGTGGGCAGTGAGTTACAGACTGAGATGGCGATGGGAAAGGTAGGTAGGAGAGAGAATTTACCTCCCTCGTCCACTACCATCTGTTTTACAGGACCAAAATAGGCCTGGCACTGTCGATTTTGGCCAAAAATAGAGAGCTTGATGACATAAATCAAAGTCCAGTTAAGGTTGGAGTTCAAATTCTGGCAACATGTTGATGATCAAATCCCACATTCAACATCTGGATGAATTTAAGAATGATGTGTTTGGACAACAGTTTGTGCATCGCAGTAGCCCTAACATTAAGGAGGGTCAGATCAAAAGCTAGTTAATTCCTTTCTTCAACCTCTCTCCTCTGTCTAGTTATGGGGTCTGAGATTCAATGGTCGGAGATGGGATGGGGACATGACATTAGTCCAGTGTGTGTTAGTTGGATGAGCCAGGGCTACAGACATCTCTCTGAGCCCTGAGCTCACTGGTGCGGTGCGTCACCTTAAATCGGCCCCCCTCACAGCGGGGGGAGCCATCAGGAGCTGCCGGCAACATGAGGTGCTCTCACTCAAACCCTCCCCCATCATCATCATTACCACCAGGGGCCAAATAAAAAGCTTACCTAGATGAGGGGGAAGAGGATTATTCAAGCAGCAATGTTAAGTTGCACTCAGTAGGTCTATGAGCTCATTCAAGATGATCCACCCATACCCCTCTCCACCCATATCCCTCTCCACCCATACCCCTCTCCACCCATACCCCTCTCCACCCATAGCTTTCCTAGGGAGAAGTGAATGCATCCTATTAGGACTGTGAATGATCAACATACATTTCCAGATGTATTCCCCACCAATGTGATAATTACAACATTATAGGACAACTATTATCAATAAAGCAAATAAAAACAAAACCTACGTAGACAGAACACCTGCTTCTGCCACAGCTCAGAGTGATTTGGTGGGTTTTGCATTAGGAGTTTGATTGTCAATACGTCTGTGGTTAGTGACTTTCAACATCCCCTCCATTTATCATAGTCTTGCAGACCACCTTTAGAAAGACTACACAGGTTAACTCCCCAGTTAAGATGAAATAGAGCTACAGCGCCGTAAAGCACTGAGAAAAACAACCAATTTTAATGCAAGTGACCTTGGCTGAAATGTTTTGCCTGTGGCTATTTCATTTTCGTCTAGTTTTTTGCCAAGACGCTAACAAGCCTAAGACTACAATTCCACATGAAAAACATTGCGAGCTTCCAAGCAGGCAAGGGTGATCAAGAGTGGCAGCTAAAATTGCCCAAGAGGAAGAGGTACTAATGCACAGAGCGGAGGGGCAGGATGTTCGAGTCGGTGGATGGAGAGATTGCATTATTTGGCTCCAGCCTCAGCCCGAATTGAGACTGATTGCAGCTTCGTTGAGCTAAGCCTACAGAGCAGCCAAGGCAGAGAAAGAGAATCACAGACGTTGAACACAGAAAAATAGCAGCAATGGCAACAGTAAAACGCAACTACCTTGTTTGTCTGAAAACAAAGTGCCCCTCTTGTACCAACTCAATGGTCCTAGCTATTTGCATGGACCATTGACTCCAAAAAATGCAGCCTTTTCTTTCTCCTTTAATTCCAAAGTTTCAAATAAGAGGGGGAAAAGGTGCAGTGCACTCAATGAATTAGCCTTGTAACAGAGCAGGGCTTGGTTTGATAAGTACATGTATTAAAGGCAGTAAGGGCAACAATGACAGTGTGATTTTATGTTTGAATTACTTGGCGAGGGGAGTGAATAAAGGAGAGGTGAGGAGAGTGAATAGAGGTGAGGAGAGTGAAGAGATGAGAGGAGAGATGAGTGGAGAGGAGGTGAGGAGAGTGAAGAGAGGAGAGGTGAGTGAAGAGAGGTGAGGAGAGTGAAGAGAGGTGAGGAGAGTGAAGAGATGAGAGGAGAGGTGAATGACGAGAGGAGAGGTGAGGAGAGTGAAGAGATGAGAGGAGAGGTGAGGAGAGTGAAGAGATGAGAGGAGAGGTGAGTGAAGAGGAGAGGGGAGTGAAAAGAGGAGAGGTGAGGGGAGTGAAAAGAGGAGAGGTGAGTGAAGAGATGAGGAGAGGGGAGTGAAAAGAGGAGAGGTGAGGAGAGTGAAGAGATGAGATGAGAGGAGAGGTGAGTGAAGAGAGGAGAGGTGAGGTGAGTGAAGGGAGGAGAGGGGAGTGAAGAGGTGAAGAAAGGTGATGAAAGGGAGAGAGGAGAGGTGAGGGGAGTGAAGAGAGTGGAGGGGAGTGAAGAGAGGAGAGCTGAGGAGAGGGAGGAAATAGGGAATAGATAGCCTAGATGCTGCACTAAAGTGAAATTAATTAAAATCATATTGACAGTCAAGAGAAAAGTCTGTCCATTGGCAACTCAAGTTCATTCAGTTTGTAGCACAGGCATCTTTCAGTTTTGTCGTTTCCCTGTTAATCCTGGGCAGGTTTTGATGACCGTCCACCAGTTCAAGCAGAGCCCAACGGGGATCTAGCCAATCAATGATCACCCCCATCTGCCCATTCCACACCTAACAGTATTGTTCCCTCAAAGCTGACCAATTAGGAAAAGGAACCGTGTGAAACAAATGATGAAAAAGGCATCCACGAACCCTCCCTTGCTCCCTCTATTTCCATATTAAAGTCATAAAGAAGAGCTCAAACACCAGACAAAGACAGACCTCTCTCCAAATGCTAATTTGCTGAACAAGCTGCAGATGATGCAAAATAAGGCCTTCACCTACTCCTGCTATACATAATTCATACTATTGACTGGTGATACCACTTTCATTCACTGGGCACACAAAGTGGTGCCACTTTCACACACCGAGATGAGCCAATGACTCCAAACATACTGTGCAGTTACACTGAGCACACAATGGGGCTTGGTGTGAAATGTCCACACAGACACACTGGACCACTCAAGCTCTAAGAGCAGACACAAAAACTCTGACTTTCAAGCATGTAGGCCTACAAGCAACACGCACACAGGCCTAAACAAAGGAACACCCGGATTGAAGCACACTCACACACGAAAGCCCACGATCAGAAACAAACTATGACATTTGCTCATACCATTCGTAAACCCATTCAGACATTTCACAGGAGCATGTAAATAAGAGCACCAAACGCATGACCTTCATTGTCTCAAGAATTATTCATAGCCTGAGTGTTCCAGTGGCATGCACTGAAACGCATGGCTTTCTTTTGCTAAATAACTATGAATTAACAGGCTTATTTTCTAATAACTGTCAACATATAACATCACCTCTCTTGGGTAGGGGGCAGTATTTTCACATCCGGATGAAAAGCATGCCCAAAGTAAACTGCCTGTTACTCAGGCCCAGAAGCTAGGATATGCATATAATTTGTAGATTTGGATAGAAAACATTCTAACGTTTCTAAAACTGTTAAAATAATGTCTGTGAGTATAACAGAACTGATATGGCAGGTGAAACCCCGAGGACAAACTATCCCAAAAAAAGCTGTTTTTTGGAAAAATTAGCCAGAAATTGTAGTTTTTCTAGATGGCTCTCATTTTGGCTGTAGTGTTTCAAGGAACAATAGCAGGTCTATTTCACTCCAGCAACTGGCATATTCTGTCTGTTCACAATTAACCTGTGGAAACATGGCAGCTCCCAACACACAACAACAGAGTTGGACACTACTATCCAACTTGCAATTAAAACCCATACATTTTGCACTGCTCACTTCTAAAGTGAATACCTACACAACTAAAGTGGGAAGTTTGGAGACAGTGGCCAATGTGACAGAGGAGCAACTCCATGACCTGGAAACAGCTAGAAGGGGAAAATCCATCTCCTCCAAGAGATGACAAAATCACTCAAAAATATTTCCCGTAAACTCAATGTGCGGTATACTGTATGCACCATATACCAGGGTATTTGGATAAAGCCACGGGATGGTTTTTCAATACCATCAAGATATTTTTTTTTCATTATTTTTTACATTTGAATATTTGTAGTTACTTTTAAAGTAAATACAGTGCATTCAGAAAGTATTCAGCCCCTTCTCTTTTTCCACATTTTGTTATGTTACAGCCTTATTCCCAAGTAGCACTCACTTCCGTCATCATGAAGTGCTTTGAGAGACTAGTCAAGGACCATATCACCTCCACCCTACCTGACACCCTAGACCCACTCTAATTTGCTTACCGCCCAAATAGGTCCACAGACGATGCAATCTCAACCACACTGCACACTGCCCTGACCCATCTGGACAAGAGGAATACCTATGTGAGAATGCTGTTCATCGACTACAGCTCGGCATTTAACACCACAGTGCCCTCCAAACTCGTCATCAAGCTCGAGACCCTGGGTCTCGACCCCGCCCTGTGCAACTGGGTACTGGACTTCCTGACGGGCCGCCCCCAGGTGGTGAGGGTAGGCAACAACATTTCCACCCCGCTGATCCTCAACACTGGGGCCCCACAAGGGCGCGTTCTGAGCCCTCTCCTGTACTCCCTGTTCACCCAAGACTGCGTGGCCACGCACGCCTCCAACTCAATCATCAAGTTTGCGGACGACACAACAGTGGTAGGCTTGATTACCAACAACGACGAGACGGCCTACAGGGAGGAGGTGAGGGCCCTCGGAGTGTGGTGTCAGGAAAATAACCTCACACTCAACGTCAAAAAAACTAAGGAGATGATTGTGGACTTCAGGAAACAGCAGAGGGAACCC